>NW_026867374.1:0-274334 GCF_026571515.1 Ruditapes philippinarum | reverse complement strand
CCCCAAAAACCTTATAATATTAAAAATTGAGATTCAATTTGATTGAGTCTGTGATGAGAGTAATTAATATGCATTATTATTTTGCTCCTTAGCACAATTTTAATCGGTATAACATTATCAGCTTGTATGGAAACGCTGCTGTCAAAGGGGACCAGGAGTGAAGCTACAAAAGCTAATTGGCATTTAAAGCCTGTTGGGTTCTTATCCTTCGTGACATTGGTTTTTCATGTGCGATACATTCAAGCTAGCTTTTGAGAGGTTTGTTACCGTTTTGTCTGCTCAACGTGAAGAGGACTGAGCACTTTTTTTATGCAGTAAAAATTGTATATTTCGTAAAGTGTTGGTGTAAAATCCGACAAAATAAACAACGGAAACTTAAAATTAGTTGGTATGTTTAGTGCTGTAGGTTTTAAATTTAAAAACATTAAATAAAAATAATAAATCAATATTATGTTTATTTTGATATTCTGATTTTGAATTTTACCCTGCAAAACATTTTTTTCAAAATTTTTTTTAAAAAAGTTGGCCGGTCCCCTTAATTTCAAATGTTATGTTATTCCTGACTTTTTCGAATATTAATTATTAAACCTAAGATTCGTTTCTTAAGTTTTCCCTGGTTAAAAAATGAAAATTAAAGGATAATTAAAGATTTTAAAACTATGCAAAAAAAGTCCCAAAAAGATCAGTGGATTTGGGTTTTGGGGGGATTTTTTTGTAAAACTGTTAAAAACTTAACAGTTAGATAAAAACTGAACTTTTGGTTTATCAAATTTATATATGCTTTTAGAGTTGCTTATGTTGCCAACCAGAGAAAAGTTGTAAAACAAAATTAATTTGATACCGGCATGTTTCTGTGGACGGTTAAAAGAATCAATTCAGTTCTAAAAGCTACTTGATATTTGTGATACCATCTAATATCAGGCTGAACCAGAGAGTGACCTTTTTTGGGAAGATGAGGAATAATATATTATTATCTAGTATTTCACTTTTCTTTTTTCATTTAAAGGTCGAATTAGTAAGTTAACATTTAAACCTGTAATTTTTGCTATAACGTTTGCTTTCCCTTATTCCCACTTCTAATATAAAATTTAAAGGCCGGTTTTGAAATAGGGGAAAATGTATTCTAAGGGTATTTTTTTCTGTCATAATATGAACATCATTGTTTGTCCCCTTTATTATATTTCCGTAAATTTCATATTTTTTAAGAATTCAACAAACTGTCTCTAAGTACTTTAAAAATTTTGCTTTTGGGTCGATATGAAATATTTATTAATCATGAGGCTGGTTATGATAACATATTATTTTTACCAATTTCCTTATACAATGATTTTATCAATTTAAACGCAAACTGTCTTTGTCCCGTTCTATGTTTTTAGGGATAAGATATTCTTCGCCCCAAGATAAGCTATTAATTGGGGCAAATTTATTCGACCTACAAGACACTGTTCTTAAATGGAACTAGCAATTCGTTTTCGGTTCTATCTTTCCTTGACTGATTCAACATGATTCATGTTTGACATCGAATATACATAGAGCAGGGTCTACTGATGATTAAACAAAGTAGTTATGTGTATCTTAATTTTGTCTTTGGGTCGTGCTAGCGGTTCTTGGTATGGCTGTATATTGAAACAATTAGCAAGTCGAGTTGAAAGTTACCGAATATATAATATGTCAGAATATTGTACAGTTTGGGTTATAGATATTGTAATTTTGGATTGAAAGTCACTATTCACGAATCTCATACAAGGTATGCTAAATCACTTGACAAACAAAACATAAAAACTAATAAAGAATAAGATTAAGCGCTTAAAGGGAAAAAATCTTTTTTTTTTCTTCTGTCACAACTTTAACAGAAATGTTACACCTCACTTGCATAAGCCTTTTAATATTTAATATGAGACATCAGTCCATAATTCGTAATACAGAACCGGCTACCAGTCCATAATTCGTATTACAGACTGTTTAAAACGCGACTTTCACGACGTGCGAATTTCACGTCAACAAAACAGACAATATTGTTCAAACTGTCAAAATTTGATTAACAAAAATGAAATATTAAAAGAAGAGCATGATTATTTGTCCGACTTTAAGCAAATCATAGTAAGAATGACAGAAAGGATTTAGATTCGGCTGCGCTTCGGGCCATATACCTTCCTCAATCTGACCGACCAGTCCGTTAACTTGCATATTGCTCCTCAAAGCCATGTTTTTGTTTGTTAAAAGAAAACCTAAAAAATGTCGGCTTCCTTTGAAACTGTATAAAAGATTTCTATTCTGTCTGATTTCCTATTTCGAATTCAGGTTAGCGAAGAGGCTATCTCTTAATTGTTACTTTTTTAATTATTATCTTTTATCTATTTGAATATCCAGAATATGTGCAGAAATGGACCTAATAAATTTTAAAAAATCAATAATTTTGTTTGTATACCATAACAGGCAGACGGAGGCATCTATTAATTGTTATTTAAAATTGTAGTAAGCGGATATTAAAGTATCCTTTCTTAATCTTTTGCAATTACCGAACAGCATTGATTTATGATATTTAATATGAAAAGGACATCTTACAAAACTTTACTTTACTTTCATACGACCACTCTTAGAATATAGTGATGTTGTCTGGGATAACTGTAATAATAACGAAAAACAAAACATCGAATCAGTTCAAATAGAAGCAGCGCGTATTATCACAGGAGCGACTAAACTTTGCAGCATTGAAAAACGTTATAACGAAACTAAGTGGGAAACCTGAGCAACTCGCAGGAAAAAAAACATAAACTAATAACATTTTACAAAATGAAAACCCACATTACACCAAATTACTTATCAAACATAATCCCTGAACAAACACAAAATAGATACAAATTACGTAACTTCAATATCATACCAATTGTAAACTCTAGAACTCAACTATATCACGATTCGTTTCTTCCCTCTGTCATCTGTGACTGGAACAATTTATCCGACGAAATTAAATCAAATTAAATAAGTTCAACCTTAGAAATCTTTAAATCAAAATTGAATGGCCAACTTAAAAAGCCTCCCTTATACTAGCTCACTGGTGATAGAAAAGCACAAATACTTCACACTCGTTTACGTCTAGGCTGTAGTTCGTTAAATCTTTCGCAAATCTATTGTTAACGAATCACACTGTTCCTGTGGTAACATTGAAAATCATTATCTTCTTTCTTTATGGCTCTGAACAACTCAACTTTGAACATAACACAAATATCTTTAGTTGCGTCCAAAAATACATTGTCGCCACCAAACGTTTCACTTCTTAGTGCTTGCGCATGTTACAGAACGACTTCATAAGCAGGTTTTATACATTATACTAAGTTAACTGTTTTATCGGTAGCAAACAACTCAGTTCCACACTGGAACCTTTTTTCACTTTTCAAAATCTCAAAACATTACATATGATTTTGACCAGTCAGCCGTCATCCTTTCCAACTCACTGAGGAAATGAATTTACATAAGTCTTGGACTTATTTTAAAATCCTCTTCCAAATGTAATTAAGTTAAAAATTCTTGAGCATTGTATATCTTCAACTTATATCATCAGTCTTTCATGTATTTTATTATACAATGTATTCTGTTTGTAATGTATATTTATGTTTTGTAAATTCTGGAAATAAATATTGTTTAAACTGAAAGGATTTTCTGTAATGACAGTGGTATGACGCCGATGAATCATGTGGTATTAGAGAATATTGGTTAAAAACGAGTGGAGAATAATATATTCAATACAGATTAAGAAAATCGGAGCTTTATTCGTATCAAATTAGGCGTCTTGGAGTCAAATTAAAGAAGGAAATTGGAATTTACATTGCTAATTAATGTCGATTTGTCCACAACGACGACATTTTCCATCAGTAAATGTTGTTTTTTTAATTTGTTAAAAGTAGAAATGTACACATTTGATATTCTTAAAAAGTATTTCTTGACAAAAAATGTTGGTGGAGTTCTGAGTGATTTATAACGGACAAGAATTTGATGAACAATAATATTTTGTTTTAGAAAGTTTTCTGACATGTAGGCGTTAACTGTGTTAGCCAAGACTTCTAATGAAATATAAAAGTGCGCGGCGCACTAAAATCTTATATATATATAACTTCACTCAATTAAGCGAATATGTTAAATGAAACATTCGCATAAAGCTGATATCTCTTTCATTGTCCTAGAATTCAGACTCTCATTTATTTTATAATGGTTTATATGTACTAATACAGTGGTAAGTGGATATGAACTTTTTTGGATTATGGACTCTGGAAATGAAAACAAGGCAAAACGGGTGTGATATGGATTTGACATGAACTTTTCGGACTCAGGAAATGACAATTATGCTATAAGGGGTCTGATATGGACTTTTTGGACTATGAGAATGAAAACAAGGCTGAAATGATCAGATTTGATCCAATAATTATTTCTGTTGGAACATTACGTGGTGCATATTCTGAAAGGGCATTGGTTAAATTTTGATTATATAAGGTGTGAAATAAAACACAATACAATGCATAATTTATGATATTTTGTTATATAATTTTATATTGGTTTATTGTCATTTATGGTACAAAACACTATCAACATAATCATTTATCATGGACAAACAACCTTCCATTAAATGTAGACACAGGCAAAATTTTCATTCCTTTGATTTGAATGTTTCATTAATTATTCTGTAAATGTCCTCAAAATGAATACACTAGGCAGTCACAGGAACAAAACTTTCCTCCCTATAAAGAATAAAATGGTGATTTCCTAACTTGACCCACGTGGGTCAGGTTAGAGTGTTAGTATTTCACAAAAGTTGTCACAGTGAACTCTCGAAACGTTAAAGAACATGTCAAATGAATGGCTTATTCTTGTTTTAATCCTACAATATCCACAATATCTGTTTTTGTAACTACCAAGCGTTAGTTCAAGTCACATGACTTGTTTTAAAACTACTCGGTGATACTGTCCGCGTCAAGATTTTGTTCAACATATATAGAAGTATTCAAACCCAAATATATAGAATCTATACAGAAATTCATGCTGGGACTTTCAAAAATGTCATTTTAGCGTGATTTTAGTACAAAATATCATTTTAATAGCTTTGTCATTAATTTACCCGAGTATCCCTTTAACGACCAGTTCACTTAAACAACAATTTTTGTATTTTACTTATTTATTTATCATATCAACAAAAAAAGACATTTACTGTAATTATAAAAAATGTTAATTGAGAAGAATTTTATTAAAATAATATTACATTTATAAACCACTGGATCTTTCTAAGATAACCTTAGAATGAAATAAAAATGGCATCTCATTGACATTCTGTTAATTGAGAAGAATTTTATAAAAATAATATAACATTTATAAACCACTGGATTTTTTTCTAAGATAACCTTAGAATGAAATAAAAATGTCATCTCATTGACATTCTGTACCATTTTCTTTCTCAGCTAAAAATTCTTTGACATTGACATTCTGTTAATTGAGAAGAATTTTATAAAAATAATATAACATTTATAAACCACTGGATTTTTTTCTAAGATAACCTTAGAATGAAATAAAAATGTCATCTCATTGACATTCTGTACCATTTTCTTTCTCAGCTAAAAATTCAGGGATTCTTTGGATTATTTCTTATAAGAAAGCTATGCAGCTAGCTTACAGAAGGTCGGTTATTCTTCTCAGGTGCCTGCTCGTTCCTAAAAAATTAATGTAGAGAGTCGGTCACTCAAGGTCTTCCTTCTTCATTAAAGCTGAAAAAGCGCCATATGATCTTTTCATACTGTCGGTGTCACTTAAAAACCGAAACAGAAAAAAAGTCAATAATAAACAGTACAACAAAAGTTATAACTATGAACGTTTAATGTCGGAAACATTTTTAAATATTAGTTTTGATCATGGTCCAGATGTCTTTAACCCTTGTATTTTTGTCCTGCTTAAACCGAAAGTGATAAGCTTGTTCCACCAATATAAATCCAAAATAGTGCAAATCTGTGAAGTATGACTAGGTTCTATACTGTCGACTGACTTACTTCATATTTTATCTTGATATCCCCAAAATTGATAAAACTAGTAATAAGAAATTTATTATGTAAAGAAAGTAGAAATAAACGGGCCTTAAAAGTGGTTTCAAAATAAAAAGAAAATGAAAAATAATAATATGTTCTCTATTCATTAATTGAAAAAAATAGCTTCAATAGTTTTTCATAAATTCTTTAAGCAATTGACAAAATGTTTTAACTGGGCTTATTGATAATAACGGTAATGTGTATATTTTATATTATATATATAGAGTATTTAAAATGCTTCAAATGCTTTTTGTTTTATTTCATGTAACAAAATAGATTATAAAATACCAACGATTTGAATTCACAAGTGAAAAATTATTAGAATTTGTTGTTGGTCATCGGCGATCTATTTAATAAATTAAAATGTTTACGCCAAATAAGTCAAGAAATGCATAAACAGAAGCAACTATAGTGAACTTCCTCCATTAGTGCAAAGGAATAATTTTATAGATAAGGAGTCACTGAAAATCATAGAAAAAAGAAACGCAATGAGACCGGTTGCCTTTCGTCTTGTTATCATCCAACTGAGGGAACTTTACATTTCTATTGCACTATTTATTTGAGGAAAGTAAAATAGTAGCTGCTTTGATGCCTAGGATCTATACTATAGTGTGTGTATTGAAGGGTAGTGATGAATTGTAAATAATTACATATATTAATTACCGTAACGTAGGAAATCTGCAAACCAGTTTATCGTCAAGTCATAGATTTGACTATTTTTACACTGCTAAAAAACACTGCTATTTTTTACACTTTCTTTCAGCACCTCCGAAATTAACTGTCTTAAGCAATAAGGAAATGACATACAGCTGTAGATTTAATATGTCAGAACTTAGGCTGTTAAAAAGTTAAAAAGAAAATTAGAAAATATAACGTAATCAGGGAAACATCAAGTATTGGAAATCATTATTTAACCAATCTGATTATTAATGGCTAACGAAGACATATATATGTAGTACATCTTGCATAAAGTATATTTCTTCTAACTTTGATTTTAGACCTGATCGAAATGAAAAAAAAATGATTGAATGTTGTTTATAATTATCATTAAGGTATGGTATGTAAGTAGAATGAGGTTATCATGCATTGTTGGGTACAATACTGATTTCTATTGGACACATACACATCTGCCAAAACTATATTGGGCGAGAGGCTTGCCGAGTCTGATATATGTTTTGCAGCTTTTCACAAACTGTTTTGGAATTTGGATAATTCAATGTCTCACCTATTTATGTAACTCAAAATGAAAAGTACGGTTTTAACAACGCACACAGCTCTTTCTTTTGCAATTACATCGTAAATGCCATTTGATGTTTCTTTCCTATTTTTAGTTAATTCGTTGTCCAGAGGAATTTGTACGATATCAGTCAAATAACATGAAACTTGACAATTGAGGACCTCTCTTAGGAGGTTGACATTATTAGAAAAGTTTACAGTTCATTACCTAGACTATACATGTCACTATTGTTATACTCCTCCAAGCAGATAAGTCAATAACATATTCCACTGATAGCCAAATGAGTTTTATACTTTTTCCTTTAAAAGTATGACTTAATAAACTGATTTGTTGCATGACTTTTCTCTACGAAAAAGGACTCATCGACAAATATTTTAAACATGTACAATAATGAAATTATTTAGAAGGGCTTATCCATCGGTAGCAACGAAAACAACATTTTTCTTATAGTAATTTACTTATCTGTTTTTCATTAACAGGTGGCATTAATATGTTACTTATTACATAATGTTTTAACTGCATTGCTTGCTAATTAACGTTGCTTTTTTCAATCTACATGTATATTAAAATGTTATGAATAGACAAATGTATTCTATGTATTTTCTGTAATATATGGCATCAATTGTCCTCTACTCTTTTTCTATAATTTCATATTTGCAAGAATACAACAACTGTCTCTAGCCCTCTATTTTGCTTTGTCGAATAAATATTTATTAATCATGAGGCTGGTTATGAAAACATATTATTCCTACAAATTTACTTATAAAATGATATTACCAATTTAAATGCAAACTGTCTGCTCTGGCTATTGCCTTTGAGGATAGATATTCATCTAAATAAGCCATTTAATTGGCAAAATATTCGATTACAAGACATTGTTCTTAAATGGAACTAACAAATCGTTTTCGTATCTATCTTACTTGACTGATTCAACATGATTTCATGTTGACATCGAATAATAAACTAGACAGTGTCTACTGATGATTAAACAAAGTAGTTATGTGTACATAATTGTCTTTGTCGTGCTTGCAGTTTTTGGTATGTTGTATATTGGAAACAATTAGCAAGTTGAGTTGAACAGTTGCCGAACATATAAGGTGCCAGATAATTGTACAGTAAATTCATAGATATTGTATCATTGGATCGAAGTTTACAATCATGAATCTCAACGATGCATACTAAATCACATTCAATTTTTTTTTTTAAAAAAACTAATAAAAAAAAGATAAACTGCTAATAGGAAAATTTCTCATTTTTCTTTTGTCATAACCTTTAATAGGAAATGTAAACCTAGAAAAATGTCGGCTTCTTTTTAAGTTGTATGTAAGTTTACTATTCTAATCTGATTTTTGTATCTCGAATTAAGATTATGCGAAAGCATATATTAAAGTAAGTAAATTGAAAGAGACTGTCTCTAAAGTGTAACTTTATTAATTATTACATAATTATTTATTTAAATATCAAGAATATGTTCAGAAATGGACTTTATAAATTTTAAATGATCAATTATGTTTTTTTTGTAACAGGCAGACGGAGACATCTATTAATTGTTATTTAAAATTGTAGTAATCGGGGTATTAAAGTATCCTTTCTTAATCTTTCGCAATTACCGAACAACATCAATTTATGATATTTAATATTAAAAGAATTTTCTGTAATGACAGTGGTATGACGCAGATGAATCATATGGTATTAGAGAATATTGGTTAAAATCGAGTGGAGAATAAAACATTAAATACAGATTAAGAAATTCAGAGCTTTACTCGTATCAAAAAAGGCGTCTTTGAGTGAAATTGAAAAAAGTTAATTTGAATTTACATTGCTTAATTAAAGTCGATTTGTCTTTAACAATCATATTTTAGTAAATGTATTTCAAATTTGATAGAAAAAAATGTAGAAATGTCAGCATTTAATATTCTGATAAAATACTTGTAAAGCCCGACAAAAAAATGGTTGAGTTCTGAGTGATTTATTTATTTAATACAAACATCTATTTGATGAACAATAATATTTTGTTCTAGAAATTTTAACATGTAGGTCTTAACTGTGTTAGTCTAGACTTTTAAAGAAATAAAAAAGTGAATGGTGCATGCCTAAAATCATCGCTAAATGGATAAAATATGAAAAAGTCCTTTGATGTGAAAACATTATTCAATCTGGCCTACGGACTTCAAGGTAAATTCATACCCATCGAATCTACAAACAGGTGTTTAACAGCCGAATAAACACCACTCAGACTGATATAGTTTCTTAATCGTAACATTTTACGCTGCTTAGGCCGCATTCTTGTCTGTTTTCAGGACATTCAGAATTTTAAAAAACAAAATTAGGTAATTTTGAAACACAATATCAACTTCTCACAAGAAACATCCTCACTTGGAATATGTTTATTACTCCTATTATATTCTATATGACCCAGAGTATGTTTATTACTATAATAATAATAATAATAATAATAATCTTAATGACCTAGTATATGTTAACACTGTTATAATGATATTATATTTGTAAACAACTAGGATATGTTCATTACCATTACGGTACAATTATATTCAAAACGACCCTAAATACGTTTATTTCTGTAATACCTAAATTTTAAATGACCCAGAATATGTTTTACAGTTATAATGATGTTTAAAATTATCAAAGGTATACTTTCAATGCTAAAGAAATATTCTAAATGACCGAGGATTCCGACTATCAGATATTATTTGTTTTACAGAGAACAAAATAGATACAAAATCCTCATTTGGTAGTCTGGTCATTTAATTAAACATTTCCAACACAGTGGCGACTTCAGCCATAATAGTTCCTGTCTGATTTAAAAAAAAAATAGCAGAGGTTATTTAAACATATGTTTCTATATAAAATATAAAACTTGAATAATGTTTAAAGGTAATTTTGTCAAACTTTTGTCAAACAAGTAAAGTAATTTATTTTTATTACATTGCATGTACAAAAAAGTGATTTTGTTTATATGGAAAGTTGACCTAATTCGCAGCTTCATGAAGTGTGGAGTGTGCTGGGTTTCTCTTTCATTATGTAGGAAGTCCTCTTGTTATTAAAAATATACTATATCCTTGAGTAAAATACTTTAATCAAAGAAGTGTATAGAAATCTATGAAATTCTTACTGAAAAGGTCTCATTTGAATAAAAGAATGAAAATTCCATTTTTTTGAAACTGTTTCCCATTTTACAGGTCAGGTAAAATTCCCAATTTCTTTAAAAAATGCCAGTTTTTTAATTAAGCTATATACTCAAATTGTGACTACCTATAGTGTGTATAGTTTTAAACAGATCATATCTTCTTTGTGTGAAGTCAAACATGTTTATTTTATATTAACAAAGGGACTGGACTGTTAAGCAATTTTAAATATTTTCTAATATGAAATTTCAGCATAGTATATCTTTAAACATCGTTCCATATAAAATTTAAATACGATGAAATAATCAACAAAACAATAATCTTAATTTTTTAGAACTTGGTTTCCTCCTTTGGTGGTTTGTCAATCCTTAACTTAAATAGTCTTCATGCATTATTATAAAGAAAACTAACCATTATATCAATAGAGCTCCTACACATTAAGCGACCATCATAAAACTCGTGTTTGGATACACCGAACTAATATGGTAACTTTGAATTAAAACAACATGCCATGCACTAATTTGAGTACACAAAATGTATTTTTTTTTTCATATATTTGCCTATTATAACGACAAGTAAAACATAATACATAGAGGATATTCAAGTTTTTCAATAAATGGAGGATTGAGTTTCATTGAGTGGTATATAAAAAGATGTGTCATGAGTGGTGGCAGTCACTCTTTTTTGTCTTTTTGACATTACAATTTGAAAGGCTTTCCCTTTTATATTGTGTACTGGCAGAATTCAAAAGAAAGTGGTGCAATACTGATTTCTATTATACAACTTCACAACTGTCAAACCTGTATTGGACGAGGCACAAGCCGAGTCTTAAATAGGTTTTGCAGCTTTGTACAAAATATTTTGGAGTTGGGATAATTCAATAATTCACTTATGTAACTCAAAATGATGAAGAAAACAGTATTATAGACGACATATTCATTTCTTATGCAATTACATCGTAAATGCCATTAAATGTTTATTGCCTATTTCTAATTAATTCGTTGTCTAGAAGAATTTGTGCCATATCAGTCAAGTAACATAAAACCTGACAATTGACGACCTATTTTAAGAGGTTGACATTATTAGAAAATTTTACAGTTCATTACCTAGACTATATTTGTCACTATTGTTATACTCATCGAAGCAGATAAAATTATATGATCTAATTATAGCTGAAATCTTATTGCTAAATTGTATTTTCCCAGTTTAAAAATAGATTGAGACTCATAGCCAATGACATTCATCGTAGACTGTTAATAACGTGTGCTTACGAGTATTAAGAAATAATTGTTGCGTTTTGTCCTTTGTGATATATTTCTTGATTAAAGTATCAATACTTTACAATTATAGTTAAAGTTACACCGCAATGATAAACTTGAATTACTTTTGTATGCACAGTTGCTCCACGCCTTACACCGCGCTTGAATGAAGTAGGCAAAAGTTGTACAAGGTATAAAGTTGTACTTTCTGTGTTTTTTTTTTTAAGTTCTTATAGCCTATTCATATAATATTTGAATATTGAATATGATGATGATATTTACTCGCAGAAAATCATATTGACCTCGGCTATCGCTTCGGCCAATATGTCATCTGCCGGCGAATATCACATCATATTCAAAGGCACACTAGTCAATAATTGTAAAGTATGCAACTGACAGCCAATTGAATTTGATATTTTCTCTCTCAAATGTTTGAGTTCATAAACTGATTTGTTTCATGATTCTTCTCCCAGAAACAAGAACTCATCGATAAATATTTCAAATGAACAAGAATTCTTATTTGGATAAAGGGTTATCCATCGGAAGCAACGAAACCAACATTATTGTAATAAAAATTGCAGACTCAGAGACTGTTCATGATAGATAACGTAAATGTGATACATCTCTCACCCTAGCACCGGCTTAATCGGTAACCAATCTTCAACACAAATGCGCTGCAGTCAATGATACCGAAGGACTAGAAAAATATAACTACACCGAAGTGACAGACTACAAAGCTAACTTCAAATCACTTGCCCCTAACAGCTCTGGGTTCTAATTCCGTCAGGGACTTTATGTTTCTTCCATGTGATGATACAATTAAGCTAGCTGCTGGAAAGATTGTGACAGCTTTTTTCTGCAATCGTGCAGGAAGAGGCACCTGGACACTTTCTTCACCAGTAAAAGTTCCAATATCATTTTAACAGTGTTGATGTAAAATGCCACAAAATAAACAACGAAACTAACAAATAATGCATTGGTATGTTAAGTCATCTGTAGGCATTAAATATTATTTGAATGTAATCAATAAAATGGCCACACTATTATGTTATAAACAGATCCTTTGACCTTTACCCTGGACCACCAATCTTTTTCATAACATCTTTATATTGTTATACAAGTATGGACCACGTCTACCTATAATATAGAATTGTGTATTTAACATTACCTCATTTCTCAGAATATCTATAATAATTAACATTCATGATTCCTTTATTCTTTTAAATTGTGTTACTGATCAATAGAGTGATAATTTAGTTGCTTTAGATTATGAGGAATTCAAACCTATGCATAAAAACTACCATACAAGTTGGTGTGGAGTTGGTTTAGAAAGTTTTAGCTGAAACTGTTAATAAACTCTTTCCAGTTAAATAACAAATTAAGCGTTTGGTTGATCAAAATATATATCAAAAGCCATAGAGAGCTCTTATGTTGCCAACCAACTTTCAGTTTGAAAAAGAAAGTTGCAAAACAATTTTTTTTGTGATTAAACAGACGGCTTAAACAATGAATTGCAGTTCTAAAAACTATTTGTTGTTGGTAATACAATGTAATATAAGGCTGTACACATCAAATACACCACATATTGCCTTTTTTGTTTACTAGGAAGATAAAGAATAATACATTATTATCTATGTAATACTACAAAATATTTCTTCTAGTAATTCAATTTGTTTTTATTGAGCAATAATAGTTCATGTCCGATTTTTTTAAATGTATGCAAAAATATTATCTTAACATATATTTCTGTATAAAATATTTAAAACAGAACTATATTGATAAACGTGAATAATGTTTAAAGGTACATTTCAAACTTATCAAGTAAAATATTTTATTTTTATTACATTGCATTTACAAACAAAGTGTTTTTGTTTATAAAGAAAGAGAACTTGATCCGCTGTTTCATTTATTTTATTATTTAGGATGGGCTCTTGTTTACTATCATAAAGATATTAAAGGTCGTTGCTAATTTAAAAACGATAAAATAGTGTTAACAAAACAATACTTTTTAACTCAAACGGCTTGGTTTCCGGTGGTTATTTGTCAATCCCTTTATATACTTCAGGCATTATTATTTAGAAAAATACCATTTTAGTAATACAGCTCCTAACATCAAGCGACCATCCTAAACCTGGTATTTGGATACAAATAACTAATATGGTAACTTTGCATGAAAACAACATATCCATGCACTTTTTCTAATTCAGAAAATGCTAATTCAGAACTTTCATAAGTTCCCCTATATAACGAGAAGCAAAACATAATACATGTTATCATACTTTTAAGGTATTTGATCTGCTTCAATACGTTATTATTCTATATATATTAACATTAAATAGATTATAAAATAACAATAACAATTTGAACTTACAATTGTAAAATGATATAAATTTGTTGTTGGTCCTCGGCGATCTATATCACAAACTAAAGGGCTCTTGTCTGTCTAATTAGTTAAGAAATGAATAAAAAGAAGCAAGGATACTGTACTTTCTCGGTAAGTGCAAAGGGATCAGTTAATTATGTACCACATAATAAGCATTTTAAAGGAATCAACAATGTGAAAATCATAGAAGAAACGTTTTTATTGTTATAATATTATGATCAATGATCCAGAGTATGTTTTGTATTGTTAAAGTACTATTCTAAATGACCGAGGATTAAGACTAGAGGTTTTTATTCATTTCAAAAAGAGCACCATAGATATAAACTATCATTGAATTTCGTCGAGTCATTTGCTTAAACCTTTTCAACACAGACTCCATTTGAGCCATAATAATTCCTATCCAAATTTTTAGAAAATGTTTGCAAAGGATTTACTTAAAAATGTTTCTGTAAAATAAAATATTAAAGACAAACTTATGCTGATAAACCTGAATAAAGTCTAAAGGTAAATTTGTCAAACTTATCAAGTAAAGTATTTTTTTTAAACTTGATTACAGTGCATGCACACACAGTGTTTTTGTTTATACGGGAAGTGGACCTGGTCCGCTCTGTCATGACAAGGAGTGTGATTGAGTCTCTCTTTCATTATTTAGGATGGACTCTTGTTTACAATTATAAAGATATTAAAGGCTGTTGCTAATAAAATCTAAATGCGATAAAATTGTGTTAACAAAACAATATTTTTTTTTAAAATATAACATTTAGGTTTCCGTTGGTGGTTTGTCAATCCCTTTATATACTTCAGGCATTATTATCAAGAGGAATACCATAAAATCAGTAGAGCTCCTATACATCAACTGGCAGTCTAACACTGGTGTTTGGATACACCGAACTAATATGGTATTTTTGAATGAAACAACATGCAATGCCCTTATTCCTAATACACAACATACTTATTAAAATCTGTTATATAACAAGCAGTAAAACATGGTTCATTTAATATAGAGTATTTAAACTGCTTCCAATGCTTTATTTTATTTCATGTTACATAAATATAAAATACCAACGATTTGAAATCACAGATGAAAAATTATGTGAATTTGCTGTTGGTCCTCGGTGATCTATTTAATAAATTAAAATGTTTACGCCAATAAGTCAAGAAATGCATAACAGAAGCAACTATAATGAATTTCCTCCATTTGTGAAAAGGAATAATTTTGTAAATTTTGTACAACAATATTATAATTTTATAGATAACGAATCAATATGAAAATCATAGAAAAAAAGAAACTGTAAAACGCACTGAGACCGTTTGTCTTTCATCTTGTTATCATCCAATTGAGGGAACTTTACATTTTTGTTGCAATATTTATTTGAGGAAAGTTAAATCAGTAGCTGTAAGATAATATCTAGGATCTATACTAAATACGGCAGATTGTGTATTGATAGATAGTGATGAATGGTAAATATACCTATATATTAATTACGTAGGAATTATGGAAACTAGTTTACCATAGATTTGACTATATTTTACACTCTTAAAGGGCAGCATCTCCAAAATGAACGATTAGGCAATAAGAACATGACAAACAGCTGTAGATGATAAATATCAGATCTTACGCTGTTTAAAAGTTTACAAAACCTTAGAAAAAGAAAATAAGAAAAGATAACCTAATCAGGGACAAATCAAATATTGGAAAAAGCTACAACAAGAATCCTTGACACATGCAAAATTGATACATAAATAAGTAATTAAATTAAATAGATCAAACATAATTAAACACAAACCAACAGGAAAGTCATGGCATGTATAGTCTGATTTTATTGACCTGTCAATTATGAATACAATAAAGCACTCATTTAAATATTCGATCCCACTTCAGTTTGATCCGTGTAGTTTACGAGAACTATTGTGGAGTATATAGTCAATGTGTTTTGAAAGTCACATCAGCTTAACGTGTAGGTTTTCGTTAATTCACAATAGCACATTCGGTTAAGTGAATGTCTGATAATTGAGAGGTCTTTTATCCGATCCTTGCAGATGACTTTGTTTTAGGCCTACTCTTTCTGAATCGATTTGTAAAGTGTAATGACATTTATTGATTTTAATCCGAATGATTTTTAAACATGAATTCTTAAACCATGTTAATTAAAAAGAGTATAGACTTTACAAATTAAGGGAAACATAATAAAACAAAACTAACAACATACAAAAATCATATATAGCATCAAAATAAGAAAAAAAACACGGACGAACGCGGTCTCGAACTTAAAACACGTATGGCACTTAGATTTTAAACTCGTACTTCACCCTATTGCGCTATAACAGTCAGTACACATTGTTCACAGATACAAATTAAATTAAATTCCATCGTACAGGGTACATCTCACGAAACTTACCGAAAATCTACCGAATATTAATATATTGTGTGCATTAACCGTGTAATGAGTATGTAATTGACAGGTTAATAAAATCAAACAATATTACATTACAAGACATAGAAAATTCTTTGTGGTGATAACGTATCAAGTGAATGCATAGATTTTAACCAATCCGGTCTATTATTGCTATCGAAAACATAGATATGTATAGCTTGCATAAAGTATATTTACGTTAATTTTCATTTTAGACTTGATCGAAAATGACATGAAAGGATTGAATGTTGTTTAGAATTATCAGTATGGGATGGTATGTGAGTAGAATGAGGTTATTATACATTGTTGAGTACAATACTGAATTCTGTTTTCAAGTATACAAATTTCAAGACTATATTAGACGAGTGGCTAGCCGAGTCAGATATATGTTTTGCAGGTTTGCATAAACTATTTTAGAATTGGGATAATTCAATATTTCACCTATTTATGTAGTTAAACTTAAAATGAAAAGTACGGTTTTAACACCGCACACCACAGCTCTTTCTTTTACAATTACATCGTAAATGCCATTAGTTATTTATGTCTTATTTCTAGTTAATTCGTTGTCCAGAAGAATTTGTACCATATCAGTCAAGTTACATAACACCTGACAGTTGACGACCTATTTTAGGAGGTTGACATTATTAGGAAAATGTACAGTTATTACCTAGACTATACTTGTCACTATTGTTATACTCGTCCAATCAGATAAGTCAATAATATATTCAAATAGCCAACTGGGTTATATACCTTTTGTCTTAAAAGCATAAGTTCATAAACTGATTTTTTCATGACTCTTCTCTGAGAGGACTGACTCATCAATAAACATTTCAAACATGAACAATAATCCTAATCTAGACAAGGGGTTATTCCTCGGAAGTAATGAAAACAACATTATTATATAAAAAAAAGTTCAGACTCAGATTGATTGAGTTTGTTTATGAGTTGCAATGTCCACTTTGTTCCCTAGCACCGGCATAATCGGTATCCAATCTTCAGCTCTTATAAATGTGCTCGAAAAACCGAAATCAAAGGGCCAGAAAATTTAACTGCACTGAAGTGACATAATTCGAAGCCGACTTCAAATATCTTGCACCTCACAGCTGTGGTTTCTAATCCTGATTCATGTGAAAACACAAACAAGCTAGCTTTTGGAAGGTTTGTGACCGCTCGTACCATAAATCATGGGGCACCTGAGCACTTCTTTTACCATTAAAAGTTACAATATTACCTTGACAGTGTTGGTGAAAATCCGACAAAAGAAAAAAAACGAAACTAACAAATACAGCATTGGTATGTTAAGACAGCTTTAGGAATTAAAAATTTTAACATTTGAATAAAGCCAATTAAATTGCCACACTATTATGTTATATTCTGATCCTTTGATAGTTATCCTGGACCACCAATCTTTTTAAATTGTTATAAGAGTATTGACCACGTCTACCTTTAATATAGAATTGTATATTTCACATTATCTCACTTCTCAGAATATCTTTATGAATTAACATTAATGATTCCTTTATTCTTTTAAATTGGGTCACTGATCAATAGAGTGATAATTTAGTTGCTTTAGATTATGAGGAATTCAAGCCTTTGCATAAAAACTACCATAAAAGTTGGTGTGGAGATGGTTTGGAAAGTTTTACCTGAAACTGTTTATAAACTCTATCCAGTTAAATAACAAACTGAACTTTTGGTTTACCAAATTTTATATCAAAAGCCATAGAGAGATCTTATGTTGCAAACCAACTTTTTGAGAAAAAAAGTTGCAAAACAAAGTTTATTTGATGTCAGCATGTTTCTGTGATTAAAAAGACGGCTAAAGGAATGAATAGCAGTTCTGAAAGCTATTTGTTATTGGTGATACCATCTAATATAAGGCTGTATACATGAAACACACCACATATTGCCTTTTTTGTTTACTAGGAAGATAAAGAATAATATATTGTTATCTATGTAATACAACAAATATTTCTTCTAGTAATTCATTTATCTTTGTTTTTATTGAGCAATAATAGTTCCTGTCCGATTTTTTTAAATGTATGCTTATCAAGTAAAGTATTTTATTTTTATTACATTGCATTTACAAACAAAGTGTTTTTGTTTATAAAGAAAGAGAACTTGATCCGCTGTTTCATGTATTTTATTATTTAGGATGGACTCTTGTTTACTATCATAAAGATATTAAAGGTCGTTGCTAATTAAATTTCAATACGATAAAATAGTGATAAAAAAACAATATTTTTTAACTCAAACGGCTTGGTTTCTGATGGTTATTTGTCAATCCCTTTATATACTTCAGGCATTATTGTTTAGAAAAAATACCATTTTAGTTATAGAGCTCTTAACATCAGGCGACCAAAAACATCCTAAAACTGGTATTTGGATACAACTAACTTATATGGGTGACTTTGCATGAAAACAACATATCCATGCACTATTTCTAATTCAGAAAATGCCAATTCAGATCTTTCACAAGTTCCCTATATAACGAGAAGCAAAACATAATACATTTATCATACTTTAGAGTATTTGATCTGCTTCAATACGTTATTATTCGTATATATATTTAACATTAAATTAGATTATAAAATAACAATAACAATTTGAACTTACAATTGTAAAATGATATAATTTTGTTGTTGGTCCTCGGCGATCTATATCACAAACTAAAGGGCTCTTGTCTGTCTAATTAGTTAAGAAATGAATAAAAAGAAGCAAGGATACTGTACTTTCTCGGTAAGTGCAAAGGGATCAGTTAATTATGTACCACATAATTAGCATTTTAAAGGAATCATCAACGTGAATATCATAGAAGAAACGTTTTTACTGTTATAATAATATTATGATCAATGATCCAGAGTATGTTTTGTATTGTTAAAGTACTTTTCTAAATGACCGAGGATTAAGTCTAGAGATTTTTATTCATTTCAAAAAGGATACCATAGATATAAACTAACATTCGTCGAGTCATTTGCTTAAACCTTTCCAACACAGACACCATTTGAGCCATAATAATTCCTATCAATTTTTTTGGAAAATGTATGCAAAGGGTTTACTTAAAAAATGTTTCTGTAAAAAAATTAAAAATAAACTTATGCTGATAAACTTTATTCAAAACCTTAATAAAGTCTAAAGGTAAATTTGTCAAACTTATCAAGTAAAGTATTTTTTTTAAACTTTATTACATTGCATGCACATACAGTGTTTTTGTTTATACGGGAAGTGGACCTGATCCGCTCTGTCATGACAAGGAGTGTGGTTGAGTTTCTCTTTCATTATTTAGGATAGACTCTTGTTTACAATTAAAAGATATTAAAGGCCGTTGCTAATAAAATCTAAATACGATAAAATAGTGTTAACAAAACAATATTTTTTAATATAACAAGTAGGTTTCCGTTGGTGGTTTGTCAATCCCTTAATATACTTCAGGCATTATTATCAAGAGGAAATCAGTAGAGCTCCTATACATCAACTGGCAGTCTAACACTGGTGTTTGGATACACCGAACTAATATGGTATTTTTGAATGAAAACAACATGCAATGCCCTTATTCCTAATACACAAAATACTTATTAAAATCTGTTATATAACAAGCAGTAAAACATGGTACATTTTATATAGAGTATTTAAACTGCTTCCAATGCTTTTTTTATTTCATGTTACATAAATATAAAATACCAACGATTTGAAATCACAGGTGAAAAATTATGTGAATTTGTTGTTGTTCCTCGGTGATCTATTTAATAAATTAAAATGTTTACGCCAACAAAGTCAAGAAATGCATAACAGAAGCAACTATAATGGATTTCCTCCATTTGTGAAAAGGAATGAGTTTGTAAATTTTGTACAACAATATTATAATTTTATAGATAACGAATCAATATGAAAATCATAGAAAAAAAGAAACTGTAAAACGCACTGAGACCGTTTGTCTTTCATCTTGTTATCAACCAATTGAGGGAACTTTACATTTTTGTTGCAATATTTATTTGAGGAAAGTTAAATCAGTAGCTGTAAGATAATATCTTTGATGCTAAGGATCTATACTAAATACGGCAGATTGTGTATTGATTGGTAGTGATGAATGGTAAATAATCCTATATATTAATTACGTAGGAATTATGGAAACTAGTTTACCGTCAAGTCATAGATTTGACTATATTTTACACTGTTAAAGGGCAGCATCTCCAAAATGAACGATTAGGCAATAAGAACATGACAGACAGCTGTAGATGATATATATCAGATCTTAGGCTGTTGAAAAGTTTACAAAACCTTAGAAAAAGAAAATTAGAAAAGATAACCTAATCAGGGACAAATCAAATATTGGAAAAAGCTACAACAAAATCCTTGACACATGCAAAATTGATAAATAAATGAATATATAAGAAAATAATATTAAATAGATAAAACATAATTAAATACAAACCAACAGGAAAGTCATGGCATGTATAGTCTGATTTTATTGACTTATAAATACATAAAAGCACTCATTTAAATATTCGATTCCACTTCGGTTTGATCCGTGTAGTTTACAATAATTATTGTGGAGTATATCAATTGGTTTTGAAAGTCACATGAGCTTAACGTGAAGGTTTTCGTTAATTCACAATAGCACAGTCGGTTAAGTGCCTGATAATTGAGAGGTATTTTGTTCGATCCTTGCTGATGACATTGTTTAAGGCCTTCTCTTTCTTTATTTTTCCAGTAATTTTTTAATGAATCGATTTGTAGTCTGTAATGACATTTATTGATTTTAATCCGAATGAATTTTTAAACATGAATTCTTGAATTATTTACTATTTAAAAAGAATATAGACTTTACAAATTAAGCGAAACATAATAAAACAAAACTAACAACATACAAAAATCATATATAGCTTCAAAATAAGGAAAAAAACAAGGACAAACGCGGTCTCGAACTTAAAACACGTATTGCACTTAGATTATAAACTCGTACTTCACCCTATTGCGCTATAACAGTCAGTACACATTGTTCACAGATACAAATTAAATTAAATTCCATCGTACAGGGTACATCTCATGAAACTTACCGAAAATCTACCGAAGATTAATATATTGTGTGCATTGACCGTATAATCCAGTATTAATTGACAGCTTAATAAAATTAAACAATATTACATTACAAGACATAGAAAATTCTTTGTTGTGATAACGTATCAAGTGAATGCATAGATTTTAACCAATCCGGCCCATTATTGTTAACGAAAACATAGATATGTATAACTTGCATAAAGTATATTTCTGTTAACTTTGATTTTAGACTTGATCGAAAATAGTATGAAATAATTGATTGTTGTTTAAAATTATCATTATGGGATGGTATGTAAGTAGAATGAGTTTATCATGCATTGTTGGGTACAATTCTGAATTCTATTGGACACGTACACATCTGTCAAAACTATATTTGGCGAGTGGCTTGCCAAGTCTGATATATGTTTTGCAGCTTTGTACAAACTATTTTGGAATTTGGATAATTCAAAGTCTGACCTATGTAACTCAAAATGAAAAGTACGGTTTTAACAACGCACCCAGCTCATTGTTTTGCAATTACATCGTAAATGCCATTTGATGTTTATTTCCTATTTCTAGTTAATTCGTGGTCAAGAAGAATTTGTGCCGTATCAGTCAAGTAACATAAAACCTGACAATTGAGGACCTAATTTAGGAGGTTGACATTATTAGAAAAGTTTACAGTTCATTACCTAGACTATACTTGTCACTATTGTTATACTCTTCCAAGCAGATTAGTGAATATATGTAATATATTCAACTGATAGGCAAGTGAGTCTTATACTTTCCTCTCTCAAAAGCATGAGTTCATAAACTTATATTTTTTCACGACTCTTCATTGAGAAACAGGGACTCACCAATAAATATTTCAAACATGAGCAATTATCATAATATTGAAAATGGATTATCCATCAGAAGCAACGCAAACAACATTTATGTATTTAATAGTGAAAATTGCAGACTCGGTTCGAGTGGGCCTGTTCATGATAGGTAATGTAAATATGTAGCATCTATTTTGTTCTTTATCTTTATCTAATATTCAGCACTTATGTGCTGGAAACACGGATATCACAGGACCAGAAAATTTAACTTCAATGAAGTGACAGACAAGAAAGCCAACTTCAAGTTACTTGCCCCTCACAGATGTGGTTTCTTATCCTGCTAGGGACTTAGGAATCTTTCATATGAAGATACGATCAAACTAGCTTCTGGAAGACTATGATTCTTCTTTGGTGACCGATTGTGCTTGTGATTATGCAGGTAGGGTCACATGAGCACTTTTTCCTCTAGCAAAGGATTAAAAAATTCTTTATAATGTTGGTGTAAAATCAGACAAAACAACCGAGGAAACTAACAAATACAGCATTGGTATGTTAAGTCAGTTGTAGGTATTTAAGATGGATAAATGTGATTGTAACCAATAAAAATGATTACACCATTATGTTATGTTCTGATCCGCGGATATTTATCCTGCACCGTATTGTGATAAAAGTATGGGCCGCGTTTGCCTATTATGTAGAATTGTATATTTCATATAACCTGACCTCCCCGAATATCTATAACTAAATTACTTTAGTAAGGTATCAAGATTTTCAAACTTATGCATAAAGCAGCACCTTAATTAAAAGTTAATGTGGAGTTGGTTTGGGAAGTTTTCGCTGAAACTGTTAATAAACTCTACCCAGGCTAATCACAAATTAAGCTTTTGGTTTATCAAATTTATATCACATGCCATACTATGCCATAGTAGCTTATGTTGTCAACCATCTTTCACTCTGTGAGAAAAGTTGTAAAACAAAATTATTTTAAGCGGATTAAACAAGCGACTCAAAAGAATGAATTTCAGTCATAAAAGCTTTTTGATAATGGTCATACCGTCTGATATCAGGCTGCAGACATGAAAGACACAAGAGAGTGTCCCTTCTTTAAGAAGATGAGGAATAATATATTATTATCTTTGTAACACCGCAAGATATGTCTTCTAGTAATTCACCTTTCTTTTGTTCATCAAAAGGTGAAACTAATAAGTAACCAATTACATGGTGTTTTAACTACATTACTTTGCCAATTGAGGTTGCTATCTTCTTCAGTCCTTATAAACATTTAAAGGTTATGAATAGACAAATGCAAACTCGGTATTTTCTGTAATAATTGTTTACCCTTTACTCTATTTCCGTAATTTCATATTTTCAAGAATACAACAACTGTCTCTAGCCCTCGCATTTGCTTTTATCGAATAAGTATTTATCAATCATGTTGATATGATAACATAGTTTTCCTTCAAATTTACTTATAGAATGATATAACCATTTTAAATGCAAACTGTCTGCTCCGTCTATTGTCTTTGATGATTATACAAAGTAGTAATGTGTATCTAATTGTCTTTGTCGTGCTTGCAGTTTTTGGTATGCTGTATATTGGAAATAATTAGCAAGTAGAGTTGAAAAGTAACCGAATATATACTATGTTAGAATATTGTACAGTTTGTGTATAGATATCGTAACATTGGATTGAAAGTCACCATCATGAATCTCATACAATGTATGCTTGATAAACAAAAAAAACTACAATGTAATAGAAAATAGGATAAAGTGTTGATAGGAAAATTTCTCATTTTTCTTTTGTCATAATCTTTAACAGGAAATGAAAACCTAAACCGGCTTCTTTTAAAATTGTATATAAGTTTACTATTCTAATCTGATTTTTGTATCTCCGATTCAGGTTATGCGAAAGCAAGTAAATTGAAAGTTACTATCTCTAAATTGTAACTTGCTTTTAATTATTATCTTATTACTTATATGAATATCCAGAATATGTGCAGAAATGGACCTTATAAATTTTAAGTGATCAATTTTTTTTTTGGATACCATAACAGACAGACGAAGGCATCTATTAATTGTTATTTAAAATTGTAGTAAGCGGGGTATTAAAGTATCCGTTCTTAATATTTTGTAATTACCGAACAGTTTTCATTTATGATATTTAATATTAAAAGGATTTTCTGCAATGACATTGATATGACGCTGATGAATCACGTTGTATTAGAATCGAGTGGAGAATAATATATTCAATACAGATTAAGAAATTCGGAGCTTTATTCGTATCAAATTAGGCGCCTTGAGTCAAATTGCAAAAGGAAAATTGGAATTTACATTGCTAATTAAAGACGATTTGTCTACAACGACGACATTTTCCATCAGTAAATGTTTTGTTTTTTGTTGTTTTTTTTTTAACTTGTTAAAAGTAGAAATGTACACATTTGATATTCTTATAAAGCATGTAAAGTATTTCTTGACAAAAAATGTTGGCGGAGTACTGCGTGATTTATAACGGACAAGAATTTGATGAACAATAATATTTTGTTCTAGAAAGTTTTCTGACATGTAGGTGTTAACTGTGTTAGGCAAGACTTTTAATGGCGCACTAAAATCTGGGAATGAAAACGAGGCTAAAATAATAAGATTTGATCCTATTATTATTTCTGTTGGAACATTCCGTGGTGCAAATTCTGAAAGGGCATCAGTTAAATTTTGTTTTTATAAGGTGTGAAATAAAATACAATACAATACATATAATATTTTGTTATATAATTTTTATTGGTTTGTTTTATGATACAAAATACTATCAATAATATATAATCATTTATGGACAAACAACCTTCCATTAAATGGAGACACGTGCAAAATTTTCATTCCTTTGTTTTGAATGTTTCATTAATTATTCTGTAAATGTCCTCAAAATGAATACACTAGGCAGTCACAGGAATAAAACTTTTCTCCCTTTTAAGAATAAAATGGTGATTTCCTAACTTGACCCACGTGGGTCAGGTTAGAGCGCTAGGATTTCACAACAGTTGTCACAGTGAACTCTGGAAACGTAATGAATTACTTCTTTTAATCCTACAATATCCACAATATCTGTTATTGTAACTACCAAGCGTTAGTTCAAGTCACATGAGCTACTTTAAAATTACTCGATGATTCTGTCAGCGTCAAGATTTTGTTCAACATATATAGAATTTTCAAAACCAAAATATATAGAATTTATACAGAAATTCATGCTGGGATTTTCAAAAATGTCATTTTCGCGTGATTTAAGTACAAAATATCATTTTAATAGCTTTGTCATTAATTTGCCTGAGTATCCCTTTAACGGCCAGTTCACTTAAACAACAATTTTATTATTTTACTTATTCATTAAGCATATCAACAAAATCAGACATTTAATGTAACAATAAAAAATGTTAATTGAGAAGAATTTCATAAAAATAATGTTACAACGATAAACCACTGTTTTTTCTAATATAACCTTAGAATAAACTAAAAATGGCATCTCATTGACATTCAGTACCATTTTCTTTCTCAGACAAAATAAAAATAATCTCAAAACATATGTGGTCAGAAAATTAATTAAAGGATGGGACGATGTCATTAACTATTATTATATCGTAGACTGATGTGATAATTAATTTGTACATATTTAATTAAAAAAGAGGTCCTTATCGAATATATAGTTCAAGACCCAATACACTGACATTTATTCTACACTTTAAACTTTATCATCGAGCGCATTAATCCAATACCGCCTCGCTCCAAAGGCGTCATGTAAGAGTACCCTCCCTTGCTTTTATGACGCCTAAAATATACAAGTTTGCTTTTTTAAAAAAGAAGCATGCGAGAGGTCTTTTTGCTGCTGTAGAAGATTTGTTTAATCTGAAAATATTTGGAAAAAAAGACACAATGAATAGTTATAAATTACAATTATTTAACAAAATAGAATTTATTATATAAATTGAATATATAGTATCATAATGAAAGTTTGTTTTACACTTCATTTTTTAATGTTTTGAAAGATTATTTGCCGGAGAAATGGACTTTTTCTTGGCGCATTAGGGATACTTTTTTTACAAAGGGAACTAAATTAAAATAAATGATATGTATATTAAAAGTAGTATCATTTTTTTTTTTTTTTTTTTTGGTAAAATTCAATAAGCAAATTTTCTGTTAATGTTTTGGTAAGTATATGGAAACATTTTACATTTTCCAAAACGGGCATAAAGTATGTTAATCAGACGATTTTAAGTCCAGGATTTACATAAAAAATGTTTTATATCATTTGATTGGAATAAACAGAATATAAAGCTGCATGCCTCCAACCACAATATTTTAAGAAAATCAAACTTGTGTCAAATTTGTGCCATTTGCGCCAAAAAATCCCCGTTGCGTTACTTAGTCATAACGGTTCAAAAAAATTTCGGTACATGGTTTACTCGGTCATATAAAAGTGTACCTATAATGTTCACTGTTACTATTTATCTGAACATGAAATAGTAAAATGCTATTCAGAAAACAATACTGTAACCGATTTATACAGTTTAAAAGATTAAAACGAAATGAAACATCCACGTAGCGCTAAGTAACATAAATGATATTTTCCGATTTTTCTATGTACCGATTCGTTCACTTCGATGTTAATTTTTCGTTTAAGTAACATGAGTAAAGTCGTATTTTGAAACGGAGCATGCGCAAAACAAATTTTGTAGACTGCTCCTAATAGTTTTAAGCTGTAAATGTGATTCATTCACTACAATCAGATACGCAAAAATGGATGCCGCCAGCAATCAGTCTGAACAGTGGAGAGGTCTGATGACCCCTCCAATGAATTAAATAAGTAAAAGTATCTTTGTTATTTCCTGTTCATTACTACTGATACGTTGTATACATACAATAATTGAGCCGTGTCACGACAAAACCAACACAACAGGTTTGCGACAAGCATGGATCCAGACCAGCCTGCGCATCCGCGCAGTCTGATCAGGATCTATGCTGTTCGCTTACCAACCCTATTACATGTAGAGAAACTGATAGCGAACAGCATGGATCCTGATCAGACTGCGCGGATGCGCAGGCTGGTCTGGATCCATGCTGGTCGCAAACGCACTATGTTGGTTTTGTCGTGACGCGGCTCAACTATTGATCATAGTTGTAAATAAAGTTATTATAATGTATACTGATTAAAAAGTTCAAAGTTTTTGTATAGGTAAATAATTTCAAACACTAAATTGGTTATGCACCGTTATTGGCCAATTTTATTTTGTAAATGCTTACAATTAATCATTACATATTTACTTTGGTATAAAATCAACTAAACTTAATCAGTCTTTTATAAAAAAAATAATTTCAAACACTAAGTATAGGTTGGTGCCGATTAAATACTAAATAAAGTTTTATATACCAAGGAATATTAAAAATTAAAATATATAATTGGACAAAATAGAATTTACAGCATAAAAATTGAAAAGAAGTTCGGATAAGAGAAATGTCTGTAAAGGGCAACAGCTAGTAGCTTTGAAGATATACTGTGCTCATGACAGAAACTTATTAAAATCTATGAAATTCTTACTTTATATAAAAGAATGAAAAAACTATGTATGGAAAGTTGCGTTTCCTATTACAGGTCAACTTAAGTTGGTCCTTTCTTTAAAAAAAAACTGCCAGTATTTTTTTTTAAATATCACTATATATTCATATTGTGACCACATATAGCGTGTAGTTTTAAACGTTTTAAACATATCTACTTTGTTTGAAGTCAAAACATGTTTATATTATATTTTCAAAGGGACTGGTAGCAATTATCAGTGTCTTCTCATATCAAAATTGAGCATATTTTATCTTAACCTAACCTCTTTCATTGAATAATTAAAAGTAACTAGAGTCACATCTTTTGTTGTACGACCATAATGCACTTAACAATCATTTCAAATAATACTTTCTTTAAATGCATTTTTACAAAGTGTTCTTGCGCCATCATCTGTTTTGATTACCATATTTATGCTCAGAATTATCATATTATATAGGCCCATATTTTCAATGTACATGATCAAACAGTAGTAATTAGACCGAAATCGTGACAAAAGAGATTATAGGTGTTTTTCATATTTTGCTCAAAATCGCGTTCGTTTCGAGAAAAAATATCGAAAATAATATTAAGCCTTTTTTTACAACAATAGAGTGCGCTGTTCTAATCATCGGTCTTGTAAAGTCAAGATAATTAGCTTTGTTTTTTGGAGAAGCAACATTAGTGTTTGGAGGATATGTGATACGTTTACAGGGATATAATTAATTTCAGAGCGGCCAATTAATGTTCTAAAACAAACGTGTTGAATCAGTGAGGACTTTCCGTACACGATATCATTTTTCCGCTACTAATGATTTGGTCTCACGTTATTATTAAAAGATACGAAACTAAGGCTCCCTGTCAGAATATTAAAAGCAAATTTGAACCTCATCAGATTATTATACATGTAAGAGAGAGAAAAAAGAGCACCGCAAAGAATAAATTCCCAATAGGCTTTGCGCAATAGGTTTATTTTTTTTTATTCTGTTTCAAATTAGCTCTGAAAATAAAAGCATTTCGTATTAAACATCTATCAATAGACGCAACCTGCATCCACAGGCCACTGGTTTCTTATGTTTCATGTACGTTTTATTGATTATTTAATGTAACGTAGGGCTGTCTTTTGTCATTTAATAAAAATGTTGGTCGTTCTTCACGGGGGTTGTCCTGAATGTGTAATCCTATTTTTTTAAAGTGAGTATGAATACTTACCATGTTTTATGTTTTAAAAATAAAGCATTGGGTTGAATGGTAATAATATAATATTATTCTTGTTTGTAAATCACTTTTGCATTCAATCCCGTAAATGAAAGAGTTAGCTGATAGAGTATTAGTCTGAGTCCCCCTCTTAAACTGTGTTAGTGTGTGAGGTAAATGCACATAGCCCGTGACTTATCAAGTGTGTCGAGTCGATATTGGACGAATCGAATGTGGGGCGAATCGTTATATTAACAGATAAAAATTCTTTTTTAAGTTTCAAATCAACACGCCTAATGTCAGCTTAAGAAAATGTTGAATAACAAGGCATATTCAAAGATGTGCACGTCACTTTTTTTCTCAGATAATAAAACAAATATTAAAAAAGATGAAACATGGTCCACATTTTTAGAAATGAAATTGCGCTAAAGTCTAAATAATTCTCTTTTTATTAATAACTTCACGTAATTGCCATAACTCGACATCTTATTTTTCTTGACAGGTTGATAAATACGTGGTATTTTTTATACAGGATGGATTTAAGGGGTGCTAGCTAAGGACGATATGTCATGTCATGTGATCAATACTGGATTTAAGGGATATACAATATAATCATTATAATACAATATAATACGTTTTACGTCTTAACTTTATTATTAATAAAACACCTGTCTAGTGACACCTTAATTCCAGACAGGAAAGTCGAATTATTTTGCTTGATATTTTTGTACTCTTGCAAATCGTTTATTATATACTTTTTACATGAAGTAACAAGACAGTTTTTAAAAGAAAACTTTTCAACTAACGGGCGGACATTTCACTCTTTGGGAGTCATTGATTTAGGTTATTCTGAAAACACATGCAAGTCATTCATGGGAAAGCAAAAGAAGTATAAATGTTTCTTAACGTTTCGTAGAAAACATAAATGAATTTGTAAGTTTCCTGTTCAATTATGTAATTATGTTAAATAGTACAATATTACAATTCACTCTAGGAAATAAATTAAGAATTAAAATTTCTTTGACCGACTGTTGGATATTTCACTCTTTTTACACTGTATACGTACCCCATGTGGCTGAGGGATGGTGTTTCCCGGTTGAGGCATAAGAATGCAGCCATCGTTTATCCCTGCGTGATTGTAAGAGGCAGTTAAATTAGTTCGAATTACTGGAGTCTATGCATCTCTTAGCTCCAGCAGATAAGGTGATTTTAAACCCTTGTGTTGCTTTGAAGTTTGTAACACCCGACGTTAGCCAAACCATCTTTCCTGTTTTGGCGCCATATGACCTAAACTGGGTTGGTGCGCCGTAAAACCACGCAAACAATCGTTTATGCACGGCAATAACTTGCCAAACTATGGCGCATTTTTAATACAGCGCTATTCTTTTGATTGAGAAATTTTGAAATGATTTTAATGCGTGTTATAAAAACGTAAAAAGTTTCAAAAAAAAAATTGGCGCTACAAATGTGCGGTAATAAAGATTCAGAAATTCATGTTCATTTATACATATTTTTTTTAATCTTTTGTGTGCATAAACACGATACATTTTTGCGTATACCTTATGAATTATGGCACGTTGTCTTTAGAACTAACCCTGTATAATCATTTTAATAAATATCAATACAAATATAAAACAATACATGCTGAGATTTATATAGCAAAAGGATTTAATGCAGTAAAAACTATAGTTTTCATGGAACGCGTGTCTCACATAAACCGAAAATGTCACATTCGAACTTTCGCCTGTTTTTGTTTTATCAAAGCTAATTGATTCCCTGGAGTTTTACTGCAACATGGTGTAAAGTAGTTACCCCCTACACAATAAAATAATTCCACCACCCACACCACCTAAAAATGCAGAGATTTGTTTTCTAATTTGCGAGACTTATTGTTCCGTATATAGTTTTAAAGATGATCATGTATACACTATGGGGAGATAGGTGCTCTAATACAATGCTTTTCTTGCTGTTTTGTTTCCTGTGCAATATCAGTAATATTAATCGCAATATTTCTTTAAAGCCTGGGCTAGCTGAACCAGTGCAGACCAAAATCAACCGGCTAGTCCACGCCTTCTCAACAAAGCTTGCACTGTACGCTATTCAGTCGGTACATTAAAGTCACATTATACCCCAGAAATACCTTTTATTATTATTTCTCTTCAGCTTTTATTTTTTATGTCCTGTTAAAGTTTTCAAAAAAAGCTACTCATTAGCCAATTACCTTAACCATCATTTGCTTCTGTTGTCTTTTTGGCATTTTGTACAGTAATAGTTATGGAAGTCAAAATACTACTTTGTTTACATATGACTGCTTTTATGACAAATATATTCACAATCAGTGGTATTTTGATGTGATAAGCATCTAACATGCTCTATAATTGATGGTTGTAAAAAAAAGCATATTTGACATTTCAAAATAAGAAACAAAAATGTTTCTGAGGCATAAGTTAGTTAGATTAGTTTTATTTGCTTTTTTTTTAGGGGGAAAGGGTTGTAATTACATTAATTGTATGTATTTTTATTTCTATGGACTCCATTGGAAATAGGATTTTAGCTTAATTGGCTATCCATAGGTGCATAGTACCTTTTTTTAAATGACAAAAGTGTGCTCTTTTATGCTGTTTTATGATCTCATTTTATATATATGATTTATATATGTTATCTCTTAAATGTATGATTTTATATTTTGTATCATGTGCTATGTTCCTAAAATGTGTAAGTAAATAAATAAATATGCCTTATAATAGGAATTACTCTTGGACTGTCCCGATTAAAAGATGATAAAATCGTGGTAAAGGTTAAATGAATATTTTTATTTTCTATTTTCGGGCTAATTGATACGTAATTACCACACAATATAAAATAATAAAATATATTAAGTTCTTTTCTGGCTTTACGACAACATGTGTAGCGGATGACTTCCTCGTTTTTGTAGTCAGGCATGTAAATAATTCGATACAACATTGACATTCTAGGTTTGAAGATAGGGAAAACTGTGGCTAAGTTATTGACAAATAATCTTACCATTATAATTATATATTTTTCTGCTCAAACGGTGCACGTTTAAGTGTGATCTCTTTGATAATATGCATCATTGGCCATGCATAATGATATCAATATATCATACTTTATATCCCGTCCTTAAAACGCGTAGAGGCAAAATCGTCCATGATTTACACTAAACCTTTTAGTACATGGTCACATTGTTACAATTTTAATTTATCATGTTACTTTTTTCTTATTTCCTTGACACAGTACAGATACCAAAAAATGCAAAAAGAAAGATGTGTAATGTGAAAAGAAATAATTCCAAAAAAGGGATATGTCAAAGTTTCATCACTGCCTTAGAATGGACACATCAAGGTTGAAAAAGAGTGTTCTAACACTATCTGAGTTCGGGCATGCCAATGACTTCAAACACAATCCATGACGAGGCATGTCAAGGTTAAAAGCATTCAAATACTTCATGTCAAGATTAAAGGAATTCCAACACTCCCTACGACGAGGCATATCAATATTAATGGAATTCCTACACTCTCTATGAAAGGGGCATGTCAAGATTATAGGAATTCCATCACTACCAACAAGGGACCAGATCAGGATTATAGGAATTCCATCACTACCAACAAGGGACCAGATCAGGATTATAGTAATTCCATCGCTACCAACGAGGGACCAGATCAGAATTATAGTAATTCCATCACTACCAACGAGGGACCAGATCAGGATTATAGGAATTCCATCACTACCAACAAGGGACCAGATCAGGATTATAGTAATTCCATCACTACCAACGAGGGACCAGATCAGGATTATAGTAATTCCATCACTACCAACGAGGGACCAGATCAGGATTATAGGAATTCCATCACTACCAACGAGGGACCAGATCAGGATTATAGTAATTCCATCATTACCAACGAGGGACCAGATCAGGATTATAGGAATTCCATCACTACCAACGAGGGACCAGATCAGGATTATAGGAATTCCATCACTACCAACGAGGGACCAGATCAGGATTATAGTAATTCCATCATTACCAACGAGGGACCAGATCAGGATTATAGTAATTCCATCATTACCAACGAGGGACCAGATCAGGATTATAGGAATTCCATCACTACCAACGAGGGACCAGATCAGGATTATAGTAATTCCATCATTACCAACGAGGGACCAGATCAGGATTATAGTAATTCCATCATTACCAACGAGGGACCAGATCAGGATTATAGGAATTCCATCACTACCAACGAGGGACCAGATCAGGATTATAGGAATTCCATCACTACCAACGAGGGACCAGATCAGGATTATAGTAATTCCATCGTTACCAACGAGGGACCAGATCAGGATTATAGGAATTCCATCACTACCAACGAGAGACCAGATCAGGATTATAGGAATTCCATCACTACCAACGAGGGACCAGATCAGGATTATAGGAATTCCATCACTACCAACGAGGGACCAGATCAGGATTATAGTAATTCCATCACTACCAACGAGGGACCAGATCAGGATTATAGGAATTCCATCACTACCAACGAGGGACCAGATCAGGATTATAGGAATTCCATCGCTACCAACGAGGGACCAGATCAGGATTATAGTATTTCCATCACTACCAACGAGGGACCAGATCAGGATTATAGGAATTTCATCACTACCAACGAGGGACCAGATCAGGATTATAGGAATTCCATCACTACCAACGAGGGACCAGATCAGGATTATAGGAATTCCATCACTACCAACGAGGGACCAGATCAGGATTATAGTAATTCCATCACTACCAACGAGGGACCAGATCAGGATTAAAGTGATTCCAGCACTACCCATGAAGGGGCATGTCAAGATAAGTACCAACGAGGTGGCATGTCAAGGTTAAAGGAATATTTGCGTTGAAAAAATATATAATTGTGACAAAAAAAGATGCGTATCTAGAATTTGTGCTTAAATTTCGGGCTGGAATAACACATAATAGGTTGAAGACAAAATGCAGTTGTAGCGGCCTAATGTTGAAATATATCTTTTAACAATAAGGTAATCTCCAAAAATTAATTCAATTCAACAAAATCGCGCAATCGGTCTGAAGTGTATGATTTAAAATAAATAAATCACATTTTAATAACAGTTCCATTGTTACGAAATTTTGTATTGTTGACGAATTATGCAACTATTTGGAATAAAATATTGAATTCCCATAACATGTTTATGCCAAATTACAACTAATATTTGTAGTTGTATGGTAAATTTATTTCATATTGAATTTCATATAATATCCCGAACACCCTTTCACATTAATATATTAATCATTCTTTCGACAGTGTTTTCGATTAAATAAGACTTGAAACCAATTTATTACATTTAATTGAAATCGCGAACGAGGTCTTATATTGAAACGGTGAAATAAACTATGATCATTTTGTCGGGTAGATAATTAACTCTTATAAATATTTATCCCGACATTATTGCTAAAATGTAAGACGGAAATGTCATTTGGAATAAATAGTCCAGAACTATTTTTATAATGGAATTGATAAATAATTTACAGCCGTAATTTACTGCTAATGAAATATTCTATTCACCAATGCATATGAAAGTTTAACCCATAGAAATTAACTGAATCAGTTACTCTCGCTTTTGAATTTCATTAAGGATTGTTTCAACAATGGTAGTTTAAATGTCAGGTCAACCTTATATTCACCGTTCGCGGCATTTGATCTCTCTATAACTAATATTGCACAAGTTGAGAATGTTTAGATATTATGACACTGTGTGGCCCGGAGAGAGTTCTGCCGTCAAAATCCAAGTGGCGCTCGAATGTGGTGCATATGAACTTGAAAATTTTGAAGGTTGTACATTAAGTACTGTAAGAAATTAGATTGTTTGTGCGCTATCGTTGATCATTTTAGATCGTTATTAAAGATATGAATCAAAGCTCGCTGCATCATGTCGTTTTTGATCATCGTTAGGTGCGGTTGCATGGCGCCATATGGGTTTTAATTACGTCTTATTAACATCGCTTTAGCTTATTCAATAGATATTTAATTAAGTCTTTATTAGTTTTCTTTGCTATCATGTTTAATCATAATTAGCACACATTCTAACTTGAATGAGCAAGCATGATGTGTACATAAACCCGGGACTGTAAATTATATATAGAGTCCATTAGCTATCGCATAGGTCGATCTTTAACCAGCTGTTAATTCTCAGTGTTTAGTTAAATTAGGTCTCCCCGATTATATCGATGTTAACACAAGATAGTCCCTATTTAAACATGTTTTATACATCTCGCCAGGTGTCCTTCCAAATATGTGGGCTCCATTCCGCCCTTTTTTTAAAGAAAAAAATATTAAATATCGCCGTATTTGTTTTCTTAAACGCAGTCCGACCGTATTTATGATTTATTTGCATACCGCGTTGTAAACATAATTAAATTACTTTCCATTTTGTGAAGAAGTTAATTTACTGATACACAAATTCATAAATGCTTTGCTCGCTGATAAAGTAGGAAATTCGATTAAACCAGCTGTGAGTTTAATTAAAATATGTTAAAAGTAATTAGATCCATGAAATAGAGTGGTATAGTCGGGGAATGACCAAGTTGTGGATTTCTATTGGATGAATATTGGGAGTTCCGTTCAGATATGGACTATTCTAATTATAGACTGGGTGAGTTTTTGAAAAGTTTCATGTATTGGAATATGTTCGCAGGCTCTCGCATTTAGTTAGCAGACGCCTATGTGACAAGCTACGCGGTGTTTTTGTTTTATACAATTTCAGGTGCATTTCGTTAAGTGCCTTCTATTTCGTCGTGTTTTATTGCATCAAATGACAAAATGTGAAACGTATTAACAGTATCGTATATCGTACTTTATTGTCAGTAGTTAATCATTCTTAAAACGATCGGCGTTCTTTATTGACGAATACTGGCTATTAATTCAAAACAAACACAGTGAAAATTGCATGAAAATTGCTCTATACACAGGATACCAGTTGTTTTGTATATGAAGTGTAACAAAAAAATTGAAAATATTTTGATTCCGCGGCAGACGACAGGAGTTTTAACCATACAGTAGCAGACGATAGGGATTTTATTGTTAAGCAGACGACAGGATATTCATCATCGTTGGGTGTTTCAACAACACATGGACCCGGCTCGTGCGGGGCTCGAAGCTATGACAAGTGGTTAGTGTCAATCTTTTACATCTTTTTATCTGTAATGTATTAAATAAATGTACATGTATTAAATAAATGTATATGTATTAAGTGAATGTACATGTATTCTGTAGGAATTCTGGAAGCTACAGTTATCAAACAGAAACTCTTCTCTTGAATAAGTTGTATCTAGAATAATACTAGCGTTTCATGTTATAAAATAAAGTTCACATATTCTGCACGTGTGATTCTTAACAGCTTAGGCACAAATATTGCACGTTATCCGTGGTGCTTACATAATGTTAATGTATTTCGGTGTTTTATCTACCCGTTTGATTGCTATTTGGAGATTACGATATTAAAATATGTCGATATAATGTACCTGAAAAAACCATCATGGCCTAATTACAGCTTTTTTTTCATAGCATAACATTGTAATTATGTTATCAGATATTTCAGGGTTCGTTTTAGTTTAAAGACCTACTTAGGTACAAGATCTAGACAAACTACTGTACTTAGCTGGTAACTTTCTGGTCAATTAAGATGGGGCTGGAATATTTATCTATGTGACACATTGGATACAATGTTACATTTTGGCACACCAGTTGGCTTCACTAATACATGTATACTTAAGGGGTCCTGACTCTACACGAATAAGTCTGTTTATTTATATAATGACTGCATTTGATTTCCTTTTCATAAAGGATAAGGCTAATATGCCAAATTCCTATCGTAAGTAATGCCAGAATATATAGCGATCGCGATGGGTCTTTAACTTACATAGCGATCTATCATACATTAAGACACAGTTTTACTTCCTGTGTTTGAATTATACAGCCCAACCTCTGCACAGCGGCCCACTGTATAATAATCCCTCTGCCTTATTACATCATCAATATCATTTCTTAACCAAGTAAGATTTCAACCTGTCTTAAGCAACAACCTCTCTTCAACAACCAAAATTTATTGCCTCTTACAGGATATCGGTGTGCAAGAGTTATAAGAGAATGCTCGATCATCATAATATTACTAAAACACGAATTGAACATTACTATACAGTCGTGTATAAATCAGCCATCTTGTATTTTATCTTACCATGTGATCATGTAGACATATTTTACTTTGTATGAATACAATATGAAATACAGATACATCAATAGATTAACAACTTTATAATGAGGGTGTCTCTTATATCGTCAGGCGATACGGGGATATTGTTTTCATATTACAAAACCTCGTCACATCAGGTATATACCTTTTATATTAATACGCTAGCATTTGATTGGTTAATACGGAGTGAGTATAATTTTCATATTGACCGATCTCGTTATTTCGAACCAAGCTTCAGATATTTAAGTAATGTTAACATACATTTAAATTCTAAGTTATTAAGATAATGTATATAATCAGTGGTATACCGTGATTTTTACCATGACCTAAGTTTAGAAAAGTATCCACTATATTTTAATAGAATTGCAGTCATTGGATAGGGCGGGGTATAGAGGGGGCGGGGGGGGGGGGGTGGAGAACTGAGTTCTCACCTTTCGCCTGTACCTGCACTACCAGGTCCATTCGTTGGTTAAGTTAAACTGCTAGGAGATACTAGTATATCCCAATCTCAGAGCAGAGAATTTTAGCGCGATTTTGATTTTTTCACAGTTCCCGAAGGGCGGGGCCTTCCTTGGTGTTTGGAAACCAAAAGTTATCGCTACTCCCTGGTGAATGGGAATCATATTGTAACATATCTGACACTGCTATCTCAATGAATTCCTCCTCTTCCTTTAGTTTTATTCAATATTCAAAAACTTTTTCTATTCATATGATCTCCCCCAATCAGAGTTTATACTTTAAATTCGTAGCCTATTTACTCTTTGCATTCGTTTGACTTTCTTATTCAAAGTTGGATATGAAATTCAATGCATAAATAACCGATAGAAATCTTTATATAAACACAGGAAATTATGTTTTCTAATATTATTCATTGATCAATGAAATTTTGATTATTTTAAACATCCTCAAATGCCAAAATTTTACCAAAGTGCATGCGGAAAGATTGTAAAGAATGCATGAATTTTGCGTGAGTGACATTTTGCATTTTAGCTAATATTTAGCCTATTTTGCTTCAACATACTATCGTTATATCGCGATTAAAAATATCTTGAAGCTTAGTTTGCTCTCCACACAATGTTGAACTTTATAAAAAGAAGAAACATTACCTTCCTTTCGCAAACTGTCCAATCTCATATGTGTAAATTATCGTTAAAAGTAATCTGTCATGAAAATAAGCAATTTTCGCTGACGTCATTATGACGTCAATAACGTTCGATTTTGTTATGCGTGACGTGTTATTGCAATATTAAATGTTAAGTGATTAACAGCTTTTAAAAAGCTAAGTTGTTGAATACGTAACGTTTAACCAATTGCGTCATTGAATGAAAATTTGCTTTATTAGTGAGAAAAAGTATTCGGTACAAAAGAATATTATTAAAAATGATTTTTAATCCTACATTTTCAAAAGTAGACATAATAGACGTTTCGTTTTCCCCGTTCTTGGAATAATCTATGTAACCTCTGCTGCTCTGGCATGTACACACGATATCAGTTCCTTGCGAAAGTAAAAGCAACTATTACTGTACTGGTAAACGGCTTAACAACTTACCCAGGCTCCCTGTAAGCTTCCAACACCATCACCAAATTCTTGTAGCATATTTGAGAGAGTGAAAACAATATTGAACGACAAGGTGTGATTTAAGTATGCTATAGGGTGAAATAATGAGTTTTAGTAAGAAAAGACACTTCTCGTTATCAACATTCATTATTTGAAATATTTTAATAATGTATTGTCATACACATATAGACCTTTTGGATATATGCTGTTTCAAATGTCCTCTCAAAAAGACAGAAAGAAATGTTTTATTTTCTTATTATAATGCAGTTTAGACGTAAACAAGAATTTTTTACTTCTTCTGTATCGAAATTACTTGATAGTTTTACACGAACGCTGCAAGGCCGTCCATTAAAATATTGAAACTCAAGTTAAGTGCCGCTAGGATTTCCGATGTCACCGTTTACTAATTAACAAATTGATGAATATTATGCAGCCCCTGAGATGCAAGTTTTTAGACATTACTGTCAATAAAATCTCCCCAACGCAGAGTTGTCCATTACTGAGTTTAAAATCCCCTGATGAAAATAGACCTTTAATTGACTGAAAACTTTATTCTCGTTGAGTGATTGTTCTATTATGCTCTATTATGATTCATACAATTGATCGACTTTACTAAAATGCATGCATTAGCGCAAATTGAAATAATGGAATTAAAGTCGAAGCGTTATCGTAATATAAGTGACAAAGCCGGGAAAATACATTATAGGTATTATAAGCGAAAATGCTTTTTACGCAATTATCGCAAAGTGCCACCAAGGCTTGAAACAAAGCTTTTCGTATATTGAAACGTTTTTGTGGAAAATGAGCGCAAATGTGATTGCTGGTAGATCGTTATTGGGGCTGATAGACTATCTAATGTATAGGTCTTAATGGATAACCTGTCACGAGGTACGATCTATACATAATACTTATGTTTGAAATAACATTGTTTGCTGTTTAATTTAGATAATGTCTTCATATAGTATATTGTATAGTGAATATACGAGCGTATTGTATACAGTTGATTGTTTTTAGAATTGAAATGAGATTATTTTTACATCTCTGAACAAAATGGACTTTTTTTAATCATCCGCGCTCCATTTTAAGTTGCGTTATAAGATAATAGTTGTGTGTTTTAATTGCATAATCCCAGTGGGATTCGAATCCATATAATCTAAAGACTGAAAAATGACGGAAGTAAATATCACAATATGTTTTAAGGATTGGTTAAACAATGGAGCGAAACAGTATCCATATGGCTGTACAATCCGGCACAGTAGTATCAGCTTGTGTTTACATACTAAATAAATAATTTAAAACAAAGAAAAACAAATACGCAACGTGTTTAATATGAACTGCGTCATGACAAAACCAACATAATGGGTTTGCGACCAGCATGGATCCAGACCAGCCTGCGAATCCGCGCAGTCTGATCAGGATCCATGCTGTTCGCTATCAGTTTCTCTACTTGTAATGGGATTGGTGAGCGAACAGCGTGGATCCTGATCAGACTGCGCGGATGCGCAGGCTGGTCTGGATCCATGCTGGTCGCAAACGCACTATGCTGGTTTTGTCGTGACACGGCTCATATGTAGAACATACTGTAACATAAACCATTGTTTCTTATTAGTTTCCCACATATGCTTGAACAGAATAATTTTGCGGTAACTTTTTAAGTAGGTTTAATAAATAAATAATAAGTAACTCAGGTCGACGACTTTGCTATTACTGTTTAACTTCACCACCGAGATTCGAATCCCGTTAGACTCGTTAAACCACTATGTGTGCAGAAATCTTACGCGAGTAGTTGATTCCACTTTTAAGTGGCCGCTTGTGCTTATAAAATATATAATATCGCAATATTGCCTACCTGAATTTTCTGGTGGGTAAAGATCGCCTTTTTGAAATAAAACCAACGGATTAACAAAGTGACAAAAGTATTAACATTTTTAAGCACATCCGATGTAAAGATATCTGTTATAATGTGTGTCTTTTGCGTTGAGTAGCCATAATATATATTCTCCATGTATATTCAATTATGTTTTACGTTTTAATTATGTTAAACTGGCAGCTACAATATGGTGTCCCAATACGCTATGATTAATGTCCTCAGTGAATGAAATTCGTTTGTCTTCTCCATTAATTGCCAGAATAAGCGCTTTAATTGAGATGGATGTAAGCGATTAACACCATCTGTTTCATACAGAAGATTGGAAATTTTGTCAAGGGAATACACATTTTTCACAATAAGACTAAAATTCTCTGTCGATTATTTTAGCAATATTGATATCCGAACAAACTGTCGCTATTATCCGCAATATCATCTTGCAATTTCTAAAACGTAATCAAGCCTGTATGTTTAGATATGGAAACATTTGCATTTATCGTAAGAGACTGAAGATAAACGTAAATCCACTGCTGTTGAGTGTAAATTATCGCACCTCCGAGTGGAGTTCGCTCTTCAGAGAGGAAGTTATAGTGAAATTGTGGTGTTTAATAGTTTAAATAACTGACAATTTTATAAATATTAGTTATATACTGTTTATTCATATTCGGATCTTAAGACGCCATACCAATTTTCACGGGAAGTTAAATAATACATTGTCTATTGATAACTTTGTCACATTGTCTACGGACAAATTTACCGAAGCGTTCCGATTGAGTTAATCCGAAAAAAGCATTAAAGGACAGGCGGAAGTCTTTACGGAAGATAATGGATTCGGATTTCAACAATCTTTACATTAGTGACTTGTTAAAAACCCTCTCTGTTGACACTAAGCGTAAATTAAGCGCAGTGTAAATATCTTAACATTATAGGAATAAAGAAAAGTCATTCATGTACGCGTTTTTAAGTTGTAATTGAATAATTACAGCATAAGGGGAAGCCGAGTGTGAATCTGGATTACCGGCGATCTTAATGTTTTCAGAAAGCAGTTCTCTCCGCAGACGTTACCTTTATGGTAGATAGTATGTAAATAGTCATAGGAAGAAGTTGATTTCCGACTTGACAGAAGTATATAGTAAAGATTGTTTTTCAAGTTTGACCAACGAGTGCGTGGTTTGCTAATAGTGCTAATAGATCTTTCTATAAAAAGCCGGCGAACAATGGATAATTTGACAGTCAGTGAATTATTGGAATAAAGTTCGTCATTTAAACGTAAATGTTACTTTCTTAATATTTCGACTTAATACTTTTATATACAACTTGTCTTGATAGTTTATCTTTCGTTTTCGCTTTTGTTTAAAGTAAATACAACATGTTGTGGGTAATCTGCAAAATGTTGCACACATATGAAAAAAAAGGTTGTCTAAATTGAGTATGTTCAGTTGAGTCAAATAATGGAAGTATTAAAACAAATTATTTGGATTCTTAAATGCTTGAAATGCGCTTTTGTAAATCATTTAACAGTTCGTCAAAGGGAACTTTGATATGTATATGTTATTAGTACAGTATGGAGATTTAATTACACGGGAAAGTATTATAAATTGTTTTGTATTTCATAGTAACATCAAAGAATCGGTTTGAAATTGATGAATCTAATATCCGTTTTCTTTCATATCTTTTCCATTTAAACTTCAGTTTATCATTTAAAACTGTTTGAAAAGTATCGTTTCAAACCGGTTACTTTCTTATTGCAGACGACAATTTCTTTAGAAGATTAATTGTTTACAGAAATTTGTAATTTTTTTCAGGATCTCGGGAAGTAGTTCATCATACAACAGGTGGAAACATGCATTCTGGGAGTCAATCAGCCAATCAAAACGGTCACATGGCACCTCATAGTGTTAAGTCATGTGCCGGATGTGGCGGTCGGATCAACGACCGGTTTCTACTGCACGCTGTGGATAGGTACTGGCATACCGGATGTTTGAAATGCTCCTGTTGTCAAGCACCACTGGCAGACTTCAATTCGTGTTTTACAAAAGCAGGCATGATACTGTGTAGGAATGATTACCTCAGGTGAGCCCATTTAGCGCTAAAATGCTTTTCTTTTTATTCTCAATAGCTTGTTTAACTTTTAGTATCATAACATAGTTTCCAAATAGTTACGTATTGACCACGTTTCTGAGCCATCCTTTGCTGCTTTTGCTGTTTAAATTTGGTGATTAGTACACATATAGTGATTTAGTATTTTGTATAAATTCAAAGTACCATTTCGTTAACATTGTGTGCAACCTTATTACAAACTACCACAGAAAGCCCTGCTTATAACGAACTTATCGGGACATTCAAAATCTGTTACTTACATCCGGAGTTCCTTGTAAATACATTCAGAGTTGTTTTTCCTATAGGTGATTAGCTATCTTATATGCCCTAAATTACAACATCATAAAAACACATGTTTGTCAATTGATGAAAATTTGTATTCACTTCTGAGGCTTATATGTGCCTTTATTTTGAAACAAAGAAGTATGTCGTGTTCAGTTTTTAACCCAATCCGATTCATCGGTTAAATATACATTACGTCGAGTTCTACTGAATTAATTTGTGGAAACATAGAATTAATTAGTTTGACTGTCACCCGAGCTCAGCCTGAAGACATATCTGAGACGGTGGCAAATTGTTTTCAACTTTTGCCATAATTGGCCATTCGATGTCAGCTCTTAGAATGAACCAATCAGAGTGTCCTTAACTTTTAGCGCTTAAAAGTAACCAATCAGGTTGTCCTTAACTTTTACGCTAAGAATGAACCAATCAGATTGTCCGTAACTTTTGGCGCTTAGAATTAATCAATAAGATTGGCATTTAGAATGAACTATTCATATTGTCTTTAAGTTTTGTTACTTAAAATTAGCCAGTCAGATTGTCCTTAAGTTTAGTCGCTTAGAATTAACCAATCAGATTGTCCTAAAGTTTTGTCGCTTAGAATTAACGAATCAGATCGGCCTTTACAATTTGCGCTTAAAATCAACAAAGCATATTGTTCTTTGCTATTGGCTAGTTTTTTCTCAGTGCCAATAATGAATCAGTCAGATGTAGATGAATTATACTGGTCTCTGAGTGTAGAGTAATCTAATTAAACCTTAAAATGTTTTCTAATAGACGAATATTGATTCTTATATGACCCTCAATAAACCCAAAGAATCAAAACTAAAAGCTGAAGATCTTCAAATGCTTTAAGCGAATACAATGAATGGTGGATTAAATTATACTAAGTGCCGATATAATGGTAAACACCGTTGGAGCTACTTTTCCTTTCAGTTAGTCAGATTCTTTCATATAAACACTATTATAGGTGTAATGGAAATAATAATTTAATACAAACATAATTAGCGTGGTCCAATTTATAGAGTGAAGCTCTCAATGACAGACTGTGTGTACATTTGATATTCACTTCTAATTACCTAGTGCGCTCTACATAAAAATGTAATTAACGGGGAGTTGCGAGGGAAATAAGAACATGTTGCTAATAAAAACATAAAGTAATTGGTTTCCAAATTACCCCGGAAAGTTTTAATTTTCCCTATCTAAATATATATCTACTTAATATTGGGAATTACTACAAAATTAACATCTGCATGAGGTTAAGTTGCTACTTTCACAAATGGTTTTTATTCTTTCTGATTTTTTTCTTAACCGAATAAACTTTGATAAAGAAATTTTAAGATAGGAGATTCGTGTATTTTCTCCTGTATGTTTTTACTAGATTTTTAAAAATCGTCGCTATTTTCAAGTTTTGTTCTTATAGCTTTGTTACAAAACTATGCATTTATATACATTGAATGACGAGAAACAGAAGTTTAGAAGTTTGTTGGGTTGGCTCTTTGTGCTCTGTGGGCCTTGCCTCTGTATGTCATGCGGTCTGTTCGATCATAAGTTGTGTCGATCTTCAGTTTTAAGGGCTTGAGTCCTCAGTGTCGTAACTTCTGTGGATAGTGAGTTTTGGGAGTCTCGAGTTCTAGTTACACATGTATCAGGGTCGTGATTTTGATCACAGATGAGACCATTTGATATTTACGGCTGATTTACACGGGAAGATATTATGTACTCATGTTACTCAAGCACGATTTCTTGGTATGTGAACATTATTAAGAGCATTATTGTATATATCCTGTTGAATCCGTTTAAATTAAGGATAACTTGACATTATATGTAAGCGAGTCGCCATATTGTTACTCTATGAAATAAAATTATGTCACAATGTAAAGCAGCTTATAAGAAATACGTATTTAGGAAGCTTCCGAGAGATTCCCGGGTTTATAACGATACTATCCGAAATTAGTCGGTTTTTACCGGTTAAACGGTTATTCCCCTTTTTTTCTCTACCTGGCAATTTAATTACGCCATTTGCAAATCCTGGCTTTCATATATACATTTACATTTACATTCATAATGAAGACAAAAATATGAATTATCTTTTCAATGATTATATCAACAGCTCTAGCTAAATTAAGATTACTTTAGAACGGATATTATGAATTTCAGATGTTATTTTCTTCTTGTCACAGGGAGAGGTGATTTATGTATGTAATTATTTGAATAAATAGGAAATGAGATAGTTGTGTCCTTGTCGGTGAAGATAGCATTTATATATATACATAATGATTATTAACAAGATCCGTGGTCTAAACAATTTTTATAATAAAAAATTGTTTGGTGTTAACTAATGATAATATATTAATTGCCTAGGTTTTGCTTTTAGAGGAAATAGACTTTAATCCGTTAACATTTCGAACATAACGCCTGTAGTCAGAGATCTAAATCTTAATCAAAACCACAAAATTAAGCTAAAGTCCGTAAGACAGATCTATGAATAAGAAAGAAATAAGTAAATAAAACAAGGCGCGTCTTACATAGATATATCTTTAACAGGTGCGTTTCAAATAATAAGATACAAAATTATTTCTAGAAATAAACCAGTTATGGCTTGAACGATATATGCCTTAAACCAAATATGCCAAGAAAACAGTTATTTATCAAGATATGCCTTAAACAAGGGGTTAGAGTGGATGACTTCTAATCCAGTTACCTCTCTGCCTAGGGTTCGATCCCCGGGAGATGCTTTGGTAGTTTAGCGCGGAGGAAGGTAGTCTAGTACTGGTGTTACTCTCCAGGAACGATGGCTAGGAAACTGGGACCGCCTATATGACTGAAATACTGTAAGGAAAAGGCGTAAAATGAAACAAACAAACAAACAAGACGTAAATTGAAATGGAAGCGGTGACCTAGTGGTCAATGTGATTGTCTCTTAACCAAGAGATCATGGGTTCGAGCCCTACTCGGTTCACGATCACGTTTCCTCATATATCACCAGTACTGGTTACTTATTTATAGGAAGCGGGCTCGTAAGTGATTAATATGAGTTGCAAGAACTTGTTTCGCATTCGAGTTTAAATAAATATGTTTATACCAATTGCAATGTTCATTGTATAGGGTTGTTTTTAAGAATCACAATTCCAAATTCAACGCTGGATAAGTCCGTTTCACAAAGTTTACCTACTGCAATTAATACATGTATCTGGCTTATCATGAACTTAATCGGCCATGACAGTTGCTTTCAATGTTTCAATTTATTAAAATTTACGGTAAAAATTAAAGATAATATACCTTTAACTGACTCTGTCTTTGAACAATACGTGCATTTTACCAGATGTATTAGGCAAGCGAATATAATTATTGTACACAGATTGCATGTTTGGGATAGAGAATTCAATTGATGATCAACTCGGAAGACTCTGTAATCATCGTGCAGATTACTAATCATGCCAGTTCGATATAAGACCCAATGTTTGAATTAGGCCTTTAATTATTAATAAAGCAATAACCGCGAACACGCAATCCCAGTGTAGTATTAATTGCTGAACACAGGTCGCGTACCCTCGCTAATTAAAATATCTTTCCTTTAACTCATGAAAATCGACAAAATTAATTACTTTCAGCAGACGGGGAGATAACTGTGTCCATAATATAAGCATCTCTTATTTGATGTGCTGGTGTTTTTTTTGCAAGAATTTTCGCGTAACGTAAACTAATTTATGTTGTAAAATCAAAGTTGGAAAGGTTTTCGCAGTTTTCTGCTTTATTCAGGTTATACTTGTAAAAGATAGATATAAGAAAAAACACGTATCTTCCAGAAACAAGAGAGAAAGTTTCTAATATAATTCTAAATGTTTAATTTTGAGAACGCTTAAGTCTTTTGAAATACCATTACAGAAAAAAAAGACATACTGTATTTACACGGGAAGTGACGTAACCTCTCATCCAATATTTACCATTTAATATTTACCAATACGGACAAAGACTGTCCTTGTTTGTTTGTTTTTCCCAAACCTGCTGGCGGCTGCACAGTTTACCTATGTATATAGTACAGACAATGGCCAGCTGGCACATCCGTGCTGCCTGATCCTGGTTTGCACTGATCCCTTTTCAGTGAGTAATGTTTGATCCTCTCACTCACCCAACCACCTGCCAAAAAGTGCTTTTGTTTAGACTGACGGACAAGTTCATTTAAGATTTTCATGGTGGAAAGGGTTGATATTTACTTTTAAAAAAAGATCATATGAACTATTTTATTGCTCGAGAGCCTTCATAATAATGTAATATTGTTTTTACAGACTAAAATCGTCAATTCTAGACAGTCATTATATCAATAATGATATATTATTAATTAAATAATATAATATTCCGACCTCGTATATTTATTAATTAAATGATACAATATTCCGACCTCGTATACTACGTGTAATACTGCTTATATTCTTTATTTATATTTCTAATATAACCTGTAGAAATACGTAATACAATACTACCGTCTATGTACTCCACACTAACACATATTAATTACAACATAGAAGAAAGGTTTTAATTATATTTTTGTAATATTATGACAATAGTCGTCTAGCATAAGGGATGCGCATTATTTTTTGTACAAAATAGTAACTTCACGCGTATTTAGCGCTACATTTCAACGATGGTTGAAAGTTAAGTGTAATGGGAACTAGGGGTGTGGATTGATGTGAAATGGGAACGAGAGGTGGGGATTGAGGTGTAATGGGAACGAGGGGTGAGGATTGAGGTGTTATGGGAAAGAGTGGTGATGATTGAGGTGTTATGGGAAAGAGGGGTGAGGATTGAGGTGTAATGGGAAAGAGGGGTGAGGATTGAGGTGTAATAAGAACTAAGTGTGAGGGTTGAGGTGTAATGAGAACGGAGGGTGAGGGTTGAAGCATTGTGAGGACGAGGGATGGAGGTTGAGGTGAAATGAAATCGAAGATGTTGTGTGTTTTGTGGATTTACTGTTTACTAGCTTCTAACTGATTCCAGTTGTTGTTAAACTGTAGATTTGTATACACATATATTAAGTATTTGTATTAGGCAAAATATGTTGCTTACATTTAAATTGAATTAATTTTATAGATATGCTTCCTGCTTATTGGGGAGGCATTGTCGTAATTCCTAATTTGTTCAAGTCAGTGTCATTTAAACCTTTAGACATTTTTTTAAAATATATTCATTATGATATATAACATATTCATGTGCGTAAGATTTGAACATAGTCCGGATTAAACTAAACACATGTTCATCTCTTTCTGTCAGAGTTAATTATAATAACTAGTTATAACATTTGGTTTGAAAAAATTCCCAACATATCGCTTTTGCCCTCGCAAAAGGGAGGTAATTAAATGAAAAATCAAGGAAGACAACTTCAGTGTCTAGCCACACATACTCATTTTCATTTCCAGTTGTAGGATATACAATTCTGAAAACTATGGAGTCGAGAGCTTTACATTTAAGTGTGAAACTTCCATTATTTAAGATAAATGGGGAAAAATGTGCTATATTTTCGTAAATGATCTAATTCAGAAAATGAGTCCAATCCATATTCCATAACACTCGCGTTACAAAGTCACTTCATGAATATTTTATGTTCACATTAACACTTCACATATACATAGGAATTATAATGTTTCATTTTATGATCTGCGCCTTTTATATATCTTTTACATAAACTTGAATGAAAATGAGCTATCCTTGTACACGACCTATACGTTTGTGTGTGGCTTTTTAACATTTCTTCCACTTGGTTAGCTGAACTATCATTTCAACAGATGTAGAACCGGTGAAATATGAGTTTAATAAAATCATAAATCTTATCTGAGTAATAAAAACAAACCATAAAACCATGCAGCCGTAAATCAACGTTTATAGGCGCTATCATATTTTTAATTAACTTGCTTTTATATATAATACAATGTTTTATACACGAACTTATGTTTCAGTAATATAGTATCAAGAATGCATAGTAATTATCTTTAAAATTATTCATGTCTACCATAAACAATTAACATTTATTTCTTTTCTTAATCCAATTTCATCATCATGCTAGATAAAATGTTGACGAAAGTACGACTTTAAAAGGCCCACTACAATATCATGATTTAAAGGCCCAATACGACATTATGACTTTAAAGGCCCACTACGACATCATGATTTAAAGGCCCAACACGACATTATGACTTAAAGTCGCAATACGACATTATGTATTTTATGTCCAAAACGACATTATAACTTTAAGGGCCCAATACGACATTATGATTTTAAAGGCCCAATTCAAATATTATAATTTTTAAAGCCAAAATACGATTAATGAATTTTTAAAAAACCCAATATCACATTGATTGATTTCAATCGACTAATACTTAAATATATGCGACAATATAAGTTTAATAAAAATTTGATTAATCTTAAAGGCCAAACAAACTTAATATTTTTTAAAAGGCCCAATAACTAAAGACAAAATTATGACTTTAAAGGGGATTAATAGCATGCATATACCATTATAAAGGCCCAATACGACATAATATCTTTTAAGGCCCATTGCGACATTATGGCTTAAGATGTCCAATGCGACATAATGACTTTAAAACGCCCATATGCGACAATATAATTTTAAATACCCAATGTGACATAATATCTTTAAAGACCCAAGGTGACATCAGTATGACTTTTAAGGCCCATACGTTCTAAACGAAAACAAAACTAAAAAAAGAAGACAATAGGTTATGAATTTCGTTGTAAGAGGAGATAATGTGTGCATGATACCAGTTTTATGTTTATGCTGTTCTTGTGACCTCGTCTTTTTTATTTGGTACGGAAAGTGACGATACTGTCCGAAATTTAACGACACTCGTCGGAATTTGAAGGAAAAAGTCGAAACGTTACAATTGATCCATGCATAATAGGGAAACGTATTTCCTTGTTAAGAAAATCTTGTTTCTGTCTTCAAACATAGCTTTTATAGACACTTCAGTTTTTGCTTTCCTTATTCTCCTTGCATTTATTTCTTATTCAAATTATGACGCTTTTTTGTGTGTACACAAGCGGCCACAAATAATTCTTCAGTAAATCATAAATTCTCGTATCTCTAGGTGATATAGTATCTAAACAGCTATCAGTCAAGGCCAGATAATGCTATATTACAATATTCTTATCCGTACTAAATATCTCAAGATATTAAATGTTTGATACACAAACCTTTCTACTTGTAACCCCGTGTGAGATTTTCCACATAGACCAATTTTAGGATCATAGATCGCCGGCCCCAGCATGCATTAAGAAAATAGTTTATAAAAACCCTTTTCCCAATTTAAAAATTTTTAATTTCATCAAAATTTTAGATGTTTAAAGAAATTTTCGTAGCACTAGGTCCTTTTTTAAAAAAGTAAAATTTTCTTTAAAAACATGTTTTGCTTTTTGATGGTGATAGTGTGGATGGTGATGATGATAATGATGGTTGTAGTGGTGGTAGTGAAGACGGCGATGATGATGATAATAAAGATAATGATTAAGGAGTTGGTGATGGTGATGATGTTGTGGATGATGATGATGATGATGATGGTGATGATGATGATGATGATGATGACTATGAAGATAATAAATACAATGGTTGCATTGGTGTTGTGAGGAAGATGATAATAACGATGATGTTGAAAATTAAGATGATGGTTGTAGTCTTGGTGGTGATGATGATGATGATGTTGTTTTTGTTGTTGTTGTTGTTGTTGATGATGATGATGATGATGATGATGATGATAAATATGGTGCTGTTTAAAATTAAGATTGTTGATGAAGTCTTGGTGGTGATGACGATGATGATAATAATGACATTGATGATAATTAAGATGATGATGGTAAAGATGATGATTAAAATGTTTTTGCGGACTGATGATGATAACACTGAAGAAAAAGATGATGAAGATGAGTGGTTAGCAGTTAATATTTTCAGCTCTTGAAATTGTGGTAGTGTTTTTATTTTGGATTGCGACGATAATGACTATGATGGTATTCGTTTAAAAACAAAACAATGATTGCATTTTAATAATAACTGGGGAAAAAATTTGGGGTTTTGAAAGTGTATATTTTAAAATCAGCCAGAAAATCTGCTGACAGTTAAGACATCATCCAATTATCCGTATTCTACGAGAAACGAACCGGTTTATCATCAATCCATTAGTGTTACATGAAATCTAATTTTCACAAATAAAAGGCGTGAGTGATACATCATAACTGCTAATTGCGCCTTTAAAGCAACATAAACCATCCGATTAACAATGCGTTCCTATAGAAAACTTCTGCATTGTTTATTTTCTATTTTCTACTCAGCTGATTTTTTTGTTGTTTGAGAGAATTGTTCGTAATTTGTTGTTACGTGATTATACTAGTAAGTTACTTTGTCTTTGTTAACTTCTAAGTAACGAAAAAACAACAAAAGCAAACGTTATAAGTCCTTATTTCTAGGGAACTATTTTTTCTCTACGCGAAGTATTATTTTTAGTCGGCACGTGTACTTTTCTTAGATTGATAAGAGAACAGATGCTGTATTCGGCAGAATATTTTCACTATGTCACTCAATTTGTCAGCTAATTATGATAAAGCTAGGTGTATCGTATTTCGTTCTTGTGGCAAAAGAAAAACCATCTTTCTTTGGCAAGTGCACTATTTTTTCTGGTGCACACGTGGGCGTGTTTGGTATCGTAGAAAATCTGACTTTCTTTCACCAAACTGTCAGATATCGAATTTGTTTTCTTCTAAATAGGTTTTTAATTTCTAAATCCGAAAATTTAATTGACTATAGTTAGAGCCTCTTTGTCCTACACTTGGCCACGAAGCCAGTTGACTTCTTAAAACGTAACCGCGTGACAGTGCAAACAATGATGCGAACCAGACAAATGGAAGGAGTATAGCGAGCAATGAAAGTATGAGAAGTGAAAGTGGTTAGCGTACAGGACAGTAAAAGAGAATTGTGACAATGTGGAGAGGATTAGAAACGACAGGACATTTAAAGAGAATGTAACAATGTGATAGGAATAACGAACAGGTACATTTAAAGATGATAAAAACGGACAGGACAGTGAAAAGATGTGATAGAGCGAACAGGACAGTTGAAAGAAAGGATAAGCGACAGTACAGTGAACGAGGATAGCGACAGGACAGTGAAAGAGGATAGCGCAGAGGACAGTGAAAGAGGATAGCGAACAGTGAAAGGGCGATAGAGACCAGGAACAGTTGAAAAGGGGATAGCGACAAGTGAAAGAGGATGGTGACAGTGAAAGAGGGTTAGCGACAGGACCATTGGAAGGTGATAGCGAACAGTGAAGAGAGGATGGTGACAGTGAAAGAGGAATAGCGACAGGCACATTGGAAAGGTGATTTTAGCGACAGGTGAAGAGGATGGCGACAAGTGGAAAGAGGGGTAGCGCGACAGGACATGTGGAAGTGATAGGCGACAGTGAAAGAGGATGGTGAACAGTGGAAATAGAGGGTAGCGACAGGGACAGTTTGAAAGGGGATAGCGACAGTGAAAGCAGGGATGCGCGACAGTGAAAGGAGGATAGGCGAAAGGACATTGGAAGGTGATAGGCGACACAGTGAAAGAGGATGGCGGACAGTGAAAGAAGGGTAGCGAGCAGGACATTGGAAGGTGATAGCGACAGTGAAAGAGGATTGGTGGACAGTGAAAGAGGATATCGACAGGGAACAATTGGAAGGTGATAGCGACAGTGAAAGCAGGTTATGGGACAGTGAAAGAGGGTAGCGACAGTACATTGGAAGTGATGAGCGACAGTGAAAAGAGGATGGCGACAGTGAAAGAGGATAGCGACAGGACAGTGAAAGGGGATAGCGACAGGACAGTGAAAAAGGATAGCGACAGGACAGTGAAAGAGGATGGCGACAGTGAAAGAGGGTAGCGACAGGACAGTGAAAGGGGACAGCGACAGTGAAAGAAATTGGCGACAGTGAAAGAGATTAGAGAGGGGATAGTGAAATAGGAAAGGGTATAGTGAATGAATAGCGACAATGAAAGTTGGTAGGGACAGTGAAAGAAACAGCGAACGATAGAAGTGTATCTCAAGCCATTTACGATATATCATGACGTCAGAGTGAGGCAACGTTATGAACGTTATAGGTAGTGACATAAATCTCCCACCGACCCTGCTGCAGTTTTAGTTAAATTTCATATTTATCCCCCATCCCCAACAAACAAACAAACAACAACGAATCAATGGCAAATATATATTTTTATTAACTATCATATCTAAGTACTTCAACTCTTCAACGCAATATTGCAGATCCAAAATTAAAAGCAAATTCAATATTAAGTTTTAAAACAAATTTGTTCTGCAGAGTGTCTAGTAGAGAAAAAAGCTTAATCCCGTTAAAAAAACTTGTCAGAAACAATTTATATCGGTTTAACAGACAGTATATCCTATAGACAATTTTAACTGAGCTGCCTCGTTTTGACAAAACACGTTATTCTCTTCCATTTTCTCTAAAAGCTATTAGACCTGATTATCCATAACCACTCTCCATCCATACTCCACTAAATTACGCACACTAGAACGATTTCTAATAGTGAGCAAAGTGGTTTCGGGTTTTATGGACGAGATATTGAATTGATAAGATAACTGGTATTCTGTTTTTCAATTTAGTTTAATGGGTTTTTGTTATTATATCCAGTCAGAAGATTATTATTGATGTTCCTTTATAAAAAGCAATAATTTCAATAAAGACAAGGGATCCGGCGATGAAGTTCCATTATTGTTGAGATAAGAGGGGGTAACCCAAACGTTTGTCTTGAATTGTTTTTCTGTTTTGTTTTTCTATAAAACCGAAAAATTTAATGCTGATGCGCCGTTTCGTATCTTTAGGCTCATTTTGCATTTTGGATAATTGAATTAAAGCCCCCTTCTTGCAGACGCTTAATAACGAAATTCATTACAACATTCTGTAAAACAATGCGGCTGTACGAACGTAATTTATCATGAGACTTTGAAACTGGAAAGATGTAAACATAAGATTGGACCCAGTCGGATATCAATAACCCGGTAATGGATGTCAAATTATTTTCTCTTGCGAAGAAAGTGGCTGCTATTATTTCATTACAGTAATGTCCAATGATTGAATATCATTACAGGCGAGATTGTTAGTGAGATAAAGAGCTTTTATTTAGGCGACCTCTTCACAAAACATCCTAGTTATCTTGTCGTTTCAAGTCATGACTTTAATCAATCAATTTAGGCAGTCTAAATAAGGTTGAAAAACATCGATTATGTCCCATAATTCGCCCACCACCAAAGACCGCTTTAGACTCCGGGTAATATGACCAATGGCTGACATTGCTTTTTTTTAAAATTGTAGATTTACCACGTATTGGAATCACCCCTTTCCAAGCTCAATATCTTAAATGGTCTTGTCCATTTTTTAATCTTGACGAAACCATTAATTATATTTAAGGCATATTGCCTAACTTTTAACAGTCCAGATTCGAAGCGTTTGGTCTCCGTCTGCATTGGTCGCATGAGTAGGGCAGGGTAAAGGTTAAACTGGTGCGTATGGTGTACCTTCTGAAGAAGAAGAAGAACAACAACAAATTAAAAACAAAATTCGTCAATAAATCGCATAAATACTAAATTTTAACATGTTTCACAAAAACATACATCGTCTTATAATACAGTATAATAAGATGGGATATTCTAGATTTTATTTGTTTTATACTTAATCTGGATTGTTTTAAACCATGGACTGTTTTCTCTAACTTTAGAAGGTTAAGAAGTTAAAAAATTTGATGGAAATAAAAAAACCTCCGTATAGAATGTTTTCCTTCTCATGTAAAATGTTCAAACCCACGTATAAAATGTGGAGGCCATGTTTATATTGCTATTAACAAATTTCTTCAAAAATAAGCATATTACGTTTCAATGACGGTGCTTTAAATGGATTTATATAACTGAAAAGGAGGGAATTTGAATTCAAATAAGTGGTCTACGTACAGCATTACCACAAACAAGCAAGTATAACCACGGGACCGACGCCATTTCATCCGTATATATATTGATAAATTCAACACTCTCAAATAATCTTCCTGCTGATAATTGAACAATTCTGTAAATTGTCAATTAACCAAATGCCAGAATCTAGCATCATACCGTTTTAGTCATTTTGGAATTCCGGAGAGTTAAAAGCAAGCGTCTATTTGAATGTGATCATGTTCGGAAGCCCTCATTAACGATCCAACAAAGAGGTTTATAACGAGCGTCTTAATGATTCCGTGCAGTCTATCAATGAGCTGACGCTTAATAAAACCATTAGTAGAAGAGTGAAAGAATTACCTAATGACGTTACCATTTTCTTCTCATTATCAAACTGCTTGCTTGCCGCTAACTAGCACCGCCAGTATTTACAGTACGTAATCAGTGTTTGGCTTTGGTAATGAAGGCCTATAATTGGTAATAGCTTGGAGGGGATGAGATAACTCTTTAGACCTTTACACGAGTCCACTAGTCAGGAAAATTAGCGTGCTACTGTGATATAAAGACGAGGTTATTGACAAAACTGATCCGATTCAGTCGCCCCCTCCTCCCCGTCTCCCCCATCTTTATCCTAAAATATCTACTATTGTTTATATCATATTTAATTATGTAATAAAGCTAATTGCAAAGTTCCATACAAACGCTGATACTTTACACGAGAAAAACTTAAAATCATCATTTTGTTATCAATTTTGTGTAGATACAGCCTATAGCAGTTTAGACTCAAATTCTATATTTTTACCATATTTGCAGCATTAAGATAAAAGTGAATTTGAGACATGGGTAAATTAGCAGAACGGAAAGGAAATTAAGATTTACGGATTTTTATACTTGCATCTAGGGACGCTTTTAGTTTACTTTTATCTTGCTGTTACATGTAATATTGTAAAAGATACTCTGGAACACAAAACTAAACGAACTACGATATACACGTACATGTATGTTGATACTGCAAGAAGGAATGTAACCCTCAAACGATACAGCCACCAGTACTATGTAATTCAGACATAACCACGCTATATATATTAAATGGACTTGCCTATTTTCAAATCTGGACAAAACCATTCGTCATTTATAGGAGAAATTTCAGTGATAAAAACTTCCACTCTTGTTCCAGTACTCAAAAGTCAATTAATTTCGGCAGTAACAAAGAAATAGATAAGATACTGTTTGTTTTGTAAGAAAATATGCGTAACATCTTGCTACCCCTCCCCCCTTCCTCCTCACACGGCCGTGTTGTAAGCAACCAAATCATTTTGAAGGAAAAGAGTTTCTGTTTTTCATAAAAATAACAAATCACAAAATTTCATTTAATTAAGAAAATATTTTCAATGTTATAAGTGCACACAATTAGTGTCATTTACTATTAAAGCCCAGTAACTCATCCTTAATGTGAAACAAAGGCTTATAATTATATCCTCATTATTGTAAAGTTTCATTCTTAAAATGAAACGGTCGCAAAAATAATTTACAAAAATAATTAAGTCCGCATTAATAATGCAAAAATGGGGAATAGATAAGTCACCGTGCTGTTATCAGAAAAGACATTATTATGTTGTGCCGGTGTCGGATAACATTTAGTACTTTGCAGTCTTATTACACTAATGGTTTATATCTCTGATTAGTTTTTTATGGGAGTTGTTTCATTAAATTTTCAAAGAATGACGACAGCGATATCGAAATATAATAGTCGTACAATATTTAGTATCTTATTAATGGAATGTATATAATTATGCGTATGATTATATAGTGAGAGGTATCAGGGTACTATTGTTGCTATAAGATTCTCTTGACTGCCCACTCCCCTTGTTTTAAAAAAACTCTTTCTGACCAGCCTTTGATGCAATGATATTCTACATGCCAAAAATGGATTAAGATAACTGACAATTTCTCGATGATTTCCGAGAGATATTGAAAGTCAACTGTCTAATTTACATCATGTAAATGATATGCATTTTGGTGTAAAATTTATCATCTTTACACGCTTATTACCTCCCTTTACCAAATTCAGCCACGTGTACTCGCGTGAAACATGGCTGAAAGTCTACAGAACGATTCTGCAGTTGTTCTGCTAATTATCCCCGCCTTTATGGAATCGGGAGGGGGATATAGTTTTCTGGCGTTGTCCGTCCGTCCTTCCGTCCGTCCGTCCGTCCGTCCATCCGTCCGTCGAATTTCGTTTCCGGAGTAGTTCTCTGGCAACTAATGGCTGGAATTCAACGAAACTTTTATGGGAATGTTTTATCAGCATGCTGTGTAAGTTGTGCACCTGGGTATTTTCTCGTGCTGGATATTTTAGTATTTTTAGAGTTATTGCCCTTGACTTAGTAAAAAACGTCCGAATTTCGTTTCCGGAGTAGTTCTCTGCAACTAATGGCTGGAATTCAACGAAACTTTATGGGAATGTTGATCAGCATGTGAAGTTTCGCACCTGGGTATTTTCGTCTGGATATTTTTAGTATTTTTAGAGTTATTGCCCTTGACTTAGTAAAATTTTGTAATTTTCAACTTGTGTCGCATGTAACTCAAAAAGTATTTGACCTAGAGTCATGAAACTTTACAGGAATGTTGATCAGTATGTGTAGTTTCGCACCTGGGTATTTTCGTCCGGATATTTTTAGTATTTTTAGAGTTATTGCCCTTGACTTAGTAAAATTTTGCAATTTTCAACTTGTGTCGCATGTAACTCAAAAAGTATTTGACCTAAAGCCATGATACTTTACAGGAATGTTGATCAGCATGTGTAGTTGTGCACCTGGGTATTTTCGTCTGGATTTATTTAGTATTTTTAGAGTTATTGCCCTTGACTTAGAAAAATGTTTGCAATTTTCAACATGTGTCGCATGTAACTCAAAAAGGATTTGACATAGAGTCATTAAACCTTATTGGAAAGTTGCTCAGCATATTTAGTTTGTTCCTGGGGTTTCGCTTGTGGATTTATCCAGTATTTGTAAAGTTATTTCCCTTGACTTAGTAAAAACTGTTTCATTATGTTGTTATTTGATCCTTGAGTGCTTGAGTTAGAATCGACCAACTTTACAGGAATAATGATCAACATCACTAAATTACAGGAATAATGATTCACCTCACTGTGAAGCTATGAACCTGGGACTTTGCATGTGGATTTTTTTTCAGTTTTGTTAGAGTTATTGCCCTTGAATTACAGTAGTATAAATTTGCAATTTTCAACTTTGGGTTTGCTTGGGGATATATTCAGTATTTGTAAAGTTCTTGCCCTTTACTTAGTAAAAAGATTTTTAGTTTTCAAAAAATATTTGACCTAGTGACATAAGATTGACAGAACAGTGGCGCGGTGGGGGCACCCGTGTCCTATGGACACATTTCTAGTTTTTAATAAAGAAGAATTAAAATGATTTGTTACAATAACATTTAAAAATATTTGAAAATTGTGAGATCCCTTCTTGATGCCTTGAAAATGGCAATAAAGTCTGGAGATTAAGATGTTTTTACATCTAGGTGAGCTATTGTGATCCCCCACCGTCCGTCGTCGTGCGTCGTCAGCAATTTCTTTAAACAACATCTCCTCAGAAACAAATGACTGCACAGCAACCAAACTTTATAGGAATGATCCTAGGGTGGTCCCCTGCAAAAGTCTGTTGCATAAGTAGGTCACAGGGCCAGAAAAGGAGTTTCAAAAATGCAAAATTAAAATATCTTGTCTGAAAGTACAAGGCCTAGAGCTTTTGATATTTGGTATATGATATAACCTATAGGTCCTCTACCAAAATTGTTCAAATTTTAGCCCTGGGGTCAAAATTGGCCCCACTCCAGGGGGTCATAGATTTTCCTTATATGTATATAGTGAAAACTTCTTCTTGTTTGAAGGTACAAGGCTTCAAGTTCAAAGAATATTACAGTTTATGCCATGATTAATATATAAATAAAGCCTTATTTCTTCAGTTGTTGTGTTAATAATAACCAGTACTCGGCGGGGATATAAATTCAACGAATTTGCTTGTTATAATACATGTAATATGGCTCTGCTCTTTCAGAGCGATAAATTTGAAAGGGACAGTCGGTCCAGGTTGCATTGCCGGACTATTTTGTTGTCGTAGGCTGTAGTATTCAACGATTTTAATAGTGTCTAACTCATTTATAAATAACAAAAAGAACAACAACAAATAGTTTATCCTAGAATCGTACAATAATTATATAATCATTTTTACATGCACATAAATAGTACCTGTTATGAAAAACAAGTCACAATTTACAAATTAATAATATTGAACTACATTTAAAATCAATACATATACGTTTCAATTATTTGATACATTTTATTGTATCAATCCCTCAACAGCTCTTGTGAATTCGGCATATTTCGTGTTATTTATTAGTCAAATATCAAATATACTGACACGAAAAAAAGAAGAACAAAAATAAATATATAAAAATAAACAACAAGAAATTGAACTTTTTTTAATATTGAATATCTTTTTTTATTTATTACGCTCAAGGAAACAGTGTGCGGTCGGGAATATAGCGTGATCTACTCTTATTACAATGTGCAGGTTTTTTATCAAACCATCTCGGTATCTATGGCGTCTCAAATCGTAAAATGCAGTTACTCTCTGCTACTTTATGATTGGATACTGGCTTTTCTTGATAAATTCGCTTTCCATGCACGCATTATGCACAATTTCAAACATAAGATAAACGAGAAAAACAATAATTCCAATCAGCTATGAGTATTAACCTTTTTTATCCTTGGCTTCATTTCCAATATTATATAAGTCAATACAATAGAATGATGTTTGAAGGAATGTTTGATTAATTTTTTTATGTTTTATTGTAAAAATAAATGTTCGAATCTTTTATATCAAGGTAAAAAAAACCAAGGCAATGTTTTCTTGCGAAAGTTCTAGGATAGAAATAATTATTATTACATAACTTGAGGCATTCGGACCTCTCTTGAAATTCATTTACTTAATAAACATTTTGATATGAATTGTATTTTTGGCAATTTTTCGACATTTATGATTTCGAGTACAATATAAAGATCTGATATGTCTTATTAGTCGCAGTGTTTCTAGTTTCTGAAAGCCATGTGATTACAACCGAAAGTAAATTCTGTCAATTTTCGTCATTCGGAACACCTTGCCAATTACCAATTATCCATTCGGAATAACTCGCCGATTACCGATGTTTGACGGAAAGAACCTAGTACGTTACGATAGGAATTTTGTTTGGAAAACTGATCTCCAAAGAAATCTGCAAGTCGAAAGACTGATAATTTACTGAAATCGACAGCGATTGGTTCATTACACGAAAACAGTGGCATTATTGAAATGTCGGTTATATTTTGATTCGCACATTTTATTACTTATTAGGAATGAATTCCCGTCAGAATTATTCATTAAACTTTATTTATATAGATTTAGAGCGAAAATAAAAATATTTCAAGAAATATAACACATCTTCATTGCGTTCTGATGAAATCATAAAACAAGACAAAGTGTTGTTCATATTTTCTGCTTTTGGTTGTCAATCAGTCTCGATGGATTTTTTACCTTCTGCTATATTTAATTTAGACTTTGAAAATTCGTCATTTATTACAGCACGTGCTTTTCTGTCAATCATAAGACGTTTATGATTGATTGAATCGGTTTTCAAAAATGATTTCATTTTGTTTTAACATTTTCTCAGAAAAAAATCCGTCTCGTTTATTTCATTTTAACACATGCAGATATGCACGAGAAATTGGAATAGAAACGAGTTGCGTCAATATAGTACTAAACATTACCGCAGTTATTATAATAAGTGTTCTGTTAAATACGACACGTTGCTTTTATCAATATATTTTATATTTTTTTAAACAATATCTTTAATATAATATGAAACGGGACATGTCTCGAAGTACCGTTTTTTATTTAATGCATGAACCGGTCCTACATAAAATGTAAGACTGGCTTAAATATCCTGGTTTAAATATTCAATTAAAATGATGCTGGCTACAAGTGACGTGTCACGGTTATATTTTGCTTTATTTGTGACGTCAGACAAATATTATAGTCCTGTATCTTATACATTGATTGCATATCAGAAACAAGGGGTTAAGCAAAAAGTGATAGCTAATTTTGAGATGTTGCTGTTTTCCTCTTGCCCTGATATATCGGTATATCAGTCTATCAGAAATGTTTTCCAGGCAAGTAAATGAAATATACTGATAACATCACTATTTAATAATTCATACACATATAAGTATGTACGCTAAATAGTGTAAGGCATTGTTGTCAGCTTGTGGCTTATTTAAGCATGCGACATAACATAAGTTAAACGTATTTACATCGGAATTTCTTTGCATTTTGTTCAAATATCTGTCTAAACAGTTGCCTATGTAAAATGTTTCGTTCTAATTCCTTTTTCCCCCAAACCAAAACTGAACTCCCCATAGAGAATGCAACAACAAATGGTGTATGTCAGAGTGAATTTACAATAGTCTATTACATTGGGATTTCATTACTAGAATGAGATCTACAAAATAGATTTGTACACTTAATTCTCTTGTGGACCTTTGAAATTCAGCAAACTAAATTTTCTAATTTACTTTAAACTCACGGAACAATAAGTCACATGTGTTCATTTGGCTTACAATCATTCCTCTAAAATTGTCTTTTCGAATTAATTTAAGGTGTGTGCGTCTAAGAAACGTTAAACTTTAATTAAACTACATTTCTTTTGTACAAAAAAGCAGTTGCGCCACTTTGGTCTAGACTCGGGTCATTCTAATTAAGTACGCTTCCCTTCGGGAATTTCAATACCCTGTATAGTTCTTGAAAAAAAATATCATATGTTTAAAAACTGTTCGCTTATTGAAACATACTTGTGACATGGAATGACATATTTTCATCGAGCTAATAGTACATTCTGTTTGGTGACTTACCAAGAAACAACATGACTCTTTTTCATCAAGATTTGTGTTAAATTGATTGTTTCATTAGCAATCATTTATTTGTCCTTAAAGTCCCCAAAACATCAATAATCATGCATGTACATGAATCCTTGTTACATAAAAATATCATCAGATTTAGTTTATTTGAATAAGAAACCCGGATGTTGCGTGATTTACAGAAAACGTTTTTAAATTGCGAATGTGCAACCTGTATACACACTTTTCAAAATGTTAAGCGAACAATTCGGATTTTATGGCAGAATACTCTACATGAATACCAAATCTTCTTCGATTCTCTTGACTGCCCACTCCCCTTGTTTTAATACAACTCTTTTTGACCAGCATAAGAAAAAATGGATTAAGATAACGTACAGTTTCTCTATAATTTCCGAGAGATATTGAAAGTCAACGTTCTAATTACATCATGTAAATGATATGCATTTTGTTGTAAAATTTATCATCTTCTGTACGCTTATTACCTCCCTTTATTAAATTCAGCCACGTGTACTCGCGTAAATCATGGCTGAAAGTCAACAGAACGATTCTGCAGTTGTTCTGCTAATTATAATACATGTAATATGGCTCTGCTCTTCAGTTTGAGTTACCAATTATGATTTTCAGAGCGATAAATTTGAAAGGGACAGTCGGTCCAGGTTGCATTGCCGGACTATTTTGTTGTCGTTCAACGATTTAGTGTCTTAGTTATAACTCTAACTCATTTATAAATAACAAAAAGAAGAAGAAGAACAACAAATAGTTTATCCTAGAATCGTACAATAATTATATAATCATTTTTACATACACATAAATAGTAGATATTATGAAAAACAAGTCACAATTTACGAATAAATGATTTTGAATTACATGTAATATCAATACTTATACGACGTTTTCAATTATTTGTTACATTTTATTGTATCAATCCCTCAATAGCTCTTGTGAATTCGGCATATTTCATGTTATTTATTACCCGAACATCAAATATACGGATACGAGAAAAAAAAGACAATAAATTTAACTTTTATTTTTAATTTTGAATATTGAATATCTTTTTTTATTTATTACGCTCAAAGAAACAGTGTGCGGTCGGGAATATAGCGTGATCTACTCTTATTACAATATGCAGGTTTTTTTATCAAACCATCTCGGTATCTGTGGCGTCTCAAATCGTAAAATGCAGTTACTCTCTGCTACTTTATGATTGGATACTGGCTTTTCTTGATAAATTCGCTTTCCATGCACGCATTATGCACAATTTCAAACATAAGATAAACGAGAAAAACAATAATTCCAATCAGCTACGAGTATTAACCATTTTTATCCTTGGCTTCATATTCATTTTACAATATTATATAAGTCAATACAATAGAATTATGTTTGAAGGAATGTGTTTATTTTATTAATGTTTTATTGTAAAAAAACCCCAAAATGTTCGAATCTTTTAGGTCAAGGTCAAATGGAAACCAGGCAATGTTTTCTTGCGAAAGTTCTAGGATAGAAGTAATTATTACAACATAACTTGAGCCACTCGAACCTCTCTTGTTATACATTTTGAGTTACTGTATAAACATTTTGATATGAATTGTATTTCGGCAAATTTCAACATGTATGATTTTGATTCCAAATAACGATCTTAAAAAGGGTCTTCGAATAAAAGTGCTTCTTCTTAAGGACATGTGATGAAAACCGGAAGTAAATTCTGTCAATTTTCGTCATTCGGAACACCTTGCCAATTACCAATTATCCATTCGGAATAACTCGCCGATAACCGATGTTTGACGGAAAGAACCTAATAGTTACGATAGGGCTTTTGTTTTATATTCTTAGAGAATTTAGAAGGTAAAAACTAATCGCCAAAGAAATCTGCAAATCGAAAGACGAAATCGACAGCGATTGGTTTATTACACGAAAACAGTAGCATTATGGAAACGTCGGTTATATTTTAATTCGCACATTTTATTACTTATTAGAAATGAATTCCCGTCAGAATTATTCCTTAAACTTTATTTATATAGATATAAAGCGAAAATAAAAATATTTCAAGAAACATAACACATCTTCATTGCGTTCTGATGAAATCATAAAACAAGACAAAGTGTTGTTCATATTTTCTGCTTTTGGTTGTCAATCAGTCTTGATGGATTTTTTACCTTCTGCTATATTTAATTTAGACTTTGAAAATTCGTCATTTATTACAGCACGTGCTTTTCTGTCAATCATAAGACGTTTATGATTGATTGAATCGGTTTTCAAAAAATGATTTCATTATGTTTTAACGTTTTCTCAGAAAAAATCCGTCTCGTTTATTTCATTTTAACACATGCAGATATGCACGAAAAATTGGAATAGAAACGAGTTGCGTCTATATATTACCATACTTATAGTACTAAACATTACCGTAGTTATTATAAAATTAGTGTTCTGTTAAATACTACACGTTGCTTTTATCATTATATATTTTTTCAAACAATATCTTTAATATAATATGAAAAGGGACATGTCTAGAAGTACCGTTTTTATTTAATACATGAACCGGTCCTACATAAAATGTAAGACTGGCTTTAATCCTGGTTTAAATATTCAATTAAAATGATGCTGGCTACACGTGACGTGTCACGGTTATATTTTGCTTTATTTGTGACGTCAGACAAATATTATAGTCCTGTATCTAATACATTTATTGCATATCAGAAACAAGGGGTTAAGCAAAAAGTGATAGCTAATTTTGAGATTTTGTTGCTTTCGTCGTGCCCTGATATATATCAGAAATGCCATTTTTGAAATGTTGTTTTCGTCATCCCCTGATATATATCAGAAAAACAATTTTTGAGATTTTGCTGTTTTCCTCGTGCCCTGATATATCGGTATATCAGTCTATCAGAAATGTTTTCCAGGCAAGTAAATGAAATATACTGATAACAGCACAAGTAAATAATTCATACACATATAAGTATGTACGTTAAATAGTGTAAGGCATTGTTGTCGGCTAGTGGCTTATTTAAGCATGCGACATAACATAAGTTATGCGTATTTACATCGGAATTTCTTTGCATTTTGTTCAAATATCTGTCTATACAGTTGCCTATGTAAAATGTTTCGTTCTAATTCTTTTTTTTTTCCAAACCAAAAACTGAACTCCCCATAGAGAATGCAACAACAAATGGTGTATGTCAGAGTGAATTTACAATAGTCTATTACATTGGGATTTCATTACTAGAATGAGATCTACAAAATAGATTTGTACACTTAATTCTCTTGTGGACCTTTGAAATTCAGCAAACTAAATTTTCTAAATTACTTTAAACTCACGGAACAATAAGTCACATGTGTTCATTTGGCTTACAATCATTCCTCTAAAATTGTCTTTTCGAATTAATTTAAGGTGTGTGCGTCTAAGAATCGTTAAACTTTAATTAAACTACATTTCTTTTGTACAAAAAAGCAGTTGCGCCGCTTCGGTCTAGACTCGGGTCATTCTAATTAAGTACGTTTCCCTTCAGGAAGTTCAATACCCTGTATAGTTCTTGAAACAAAATCATATGTTTAAAAACTGTTCGCTTATTGTAACATACTTGTGACATGGAATGACATATTTTCATCGAGCTAATAATATATTCTGTTTGATTACTTACCAAGAAACAACATGACTCTTTTTCATCAAGATTTGTGTTAAATTGATTGTTTCATTAGCAATCATTTATTTGTCCTCAAAGTCCCCAAAACATCAATAATTATGCATGTACGTGTTTCCTTGTTACATACAAATATCATCAGATTTAGTTAATTTGAATCAGAAACCCGGATGTTGAGTGATTTACAGAAAACGTTTTTGATTTGCGAGTTTGCAACCTGTGTGCATTTCCAAATTTTAAGCGAACAATCCGGATTTTATGGCAGAATACTCTACATGAATACCAACTCTTCCTCTGTTTGCAAATTATGTTTAGAATTGTTATGCTGCTTCTACGGATTTCATAACGGACTACGCGCTCAAATATAAAGCCTCGTTCTGGAGTATATTCTAAAACTAGTAAATAAACAAAAAAGTGCGGGATTTTTTATTTGCACCATACTGTAGGTACAATGTTTTCCTGTTGGTGTTACCAATATACACATAGATATAATTCATTACAAGTCCTCATTAACGACACTGTAATTACTGAGATGGCAATTTCCCTGTAGTCTATACTCATTTGTCTGACTAAGTTATTCTGTCGTCCCGTCACATACCGTATTTGTCTTGAAAAATGCACGTTAATTTAACAAAACAAAATATGTTGAGAAACGACCCATGCAAGAAAGATGTAGATCTAAACTTTAGTTAGATTTTGCTGAGGAGTTTATGAAGTTGGTTATCATTTGATCGGGATTCGAGGTAAAGTACCTCATAACCTTTTTTTTTCTCTCGATCAGTTGGCCCAATAACATTTATTCATTTTTGTTTAAATTTTATTTAAAAATACTTAAAAGAAAAATGTAACCAAACGATCAATTCCTTATTGGATCTACACATGTTTTATTTATTTTAGGAACGGGTACATGACTGTTCAATTTCTAATGTTATTCAATTTTTTTTCCGACATCACACTAAAAGTAAACATGCATATTATATTAGAAAATGCAGTGAAATACCGTATTTATATATACTGAGTCATTTTGATACTTATTTTTTTTTAAATTTTATTTGCTTGAAGATAATCTGATCTTGGAGTCGTCTCATAATAGTTTAACTTAAAGATTATCAATTCTTACAAATTTTCATTAAAAAGGCAAACAACCTTACGCATGCGTCATAAAAATATAGAAAGCCTTATTTTGCAGCATATAATGATGTGTATTTCACAACCACTACCACAACAACAACAACAACAACAACGATTACAACAACATCATAGACAAAATAATATTAAATCCCTGTATCCATTGGTTCATCAATAAGAACAAATACGGTAGCGAAAGATCGGACCAATACATTAAAGTAATCAACTCTACTTTCACAGTCTTAGATCAGTAATTAATCAAATTGAACCAATGAAATTAGCAAAGAAATATAACACCATCTGTGTGCAAAAAACCTAGACTAGATGTAGATTAGAACTTTTAATTTCGACGACATTTGTACGCGTGAACATAGACGAAAAATTAACCAATGAAATATCACGTTCGGCGGAAAGTACTTAAGTTCTAAAAGTTGGATACATGCACGTATAAACGAACGTGTAAACATTTGCATGTACTTTTGCTAAAATGAGTAAAAGTCCTTATAGCCCGTCTCACACAAAACACGGTTGGACACACGATTCCCATACGGTATACTCGGTTATACACGGGTTGACTGGTACGAGTTTTGAGCTCCAACCGTGCTTGTGGTTTAGTTGGCACGAATTAGACTCGAATATAGCACGAGTATGTACGAATTGAGCACGGATATACTCGGTCAAGCAAGGTTTGAACACGATTTGCATACGAATACATACGACTGTTGTACGGTTCCAAGTACGGTCTAGTTCGGTCTGGTACGATAAAACACGACTTTTACTCGATTTACTCGACTTTCACAGGGTTTACATAGGGTCCCGCCGACTTTTGTTCGAGTTAGGCCCGAAATATCACACATTTGTGTATGTTTTGATATAAATTAACCCATTTTGATGACTTGGCTTCATGAATTTTCGAAATTTCAACGACTAACACTAATATATAGATCATTATAATACTGCACGTTTGTAACATCGCTTTTCATTGGATAATCGTGACGTTTATATATTTTTATATACACGGCTGCTGTCGATTTATAAAGAAATCTCGCTTTATTCCTCTAAAAATGATGCTTGCTGTTTCATAAATTCGTTATAAAGATTGTTGACAGGTTATATGGCTTTATATAAACGACTGTTTGCAATATAACCCTCGCCTAGCGGCTCGGGTTATATTTACAAACAGCCGTTTATATAAGGCCATATAACCTGTCAACAATCTTTATAACTAATATTAACATCAATAAATGAATAAAAAGTGAAGCAATGTAAAATGAATGTGTCTTTTCTTGTTGTGTAGCGGTTGCTGGAGGGTCCACCGAGCTGGCATTGGAGTCTGAATCCCTGGGAGACACGGTTATTGCCGGTTGGTCCTCTAGCTTATCAGGGTCAATAAGTTGGAGTGGTCGGTGGGCCTGGATGGCTCTTCTTGTATTCCTTCTATGCGTCCAAAACTTCTTCTTTGGATACATTCTAGTGTGATGCAGCAAGCACTCTTGGTAGGGTGGCAGCAGGTAGTTGTGTTTTTTGTACAGTTCTTGCTGACGTAGAGGCCGTGTTAGACCGTACGAGGCCGTGTGAGACCCTGTTTACCCGTACTTTACCGTGTCGGCCATGTATGTTTCGTATATGAACCGTATTGGTCGTATGGCGATCGTATGAAACCGTGTGTGCACTCGTTTGAATCGTACCGTGATCTTGTGACATTCGGGTGTTAATCGGGTGTTGGATGTAGGACTTGGGGACGGTCTCGAACGATTCCATACGATTTATATACGACCTTGATACGGTTGGGCTCACTCGTGGAGTGAACTTCACATACGGCTGTATATACGGTCTCATACGGTCTCACACGGTCTCTTACGGTCTTGTACGGTCGCTTATACGGTCATACACGGACATGGCATCCTTACCAGTTTTTTTAAAAGTTTTAAAAATCATACACGGCTTACACGGATACACTCGAATGGCCCGAGTGTAACTCGGATAACGCTACGGTTAGTTCGGTTGTATGTACGGTTTACACGGGTTGTCAACCGTGTAAGCCGTGTGTCCTGTGTGAGATGGGCTTAACGTGCACGGCGTTGTTCGAATATGTATATACTGTTTAAAACGAATGCAGATATTGAAAACCCCGTGTAATTACTCGAACGTCTACACATCACAAAAATGTATTAGTAATTAAACGGGAACTCGGATGTGAACACCCGTACCAATTTTCTTTTCTTTGCAATTGTTATTGATGTTTTATCTCTGAACAACGTCCATAAAACGCGACTTGATTTGGTATTATCTTAGTGAAGTCATAGTCAAGTACAAATAAAATTCTACAGCATAAATCACCCTCGTTACCTCTGAGAATTTTGTATATTATTTCTAATTTACATCTCATGCAGCTGGGTTAATATAATATTCTTGCAGCGTTAGAAGTTGCCTGTGTGTTTGAAATTGTAACTTAGAAAATAAAACTTATTATGAACCTCCCTGGCGTTGCATGCAGCGTTTAGAAACGCCCGTTTTACGTATACTCTCTCATTTTAAAACTGTTTGTGAAGGCGCTCATTCAATTATGGTAAATTTATATACTTTTTCGTTGAGAATGGGTTACATTTCCACAAGGCAGTAATAACTAGATTTCACACGCCTTGCTTACGAGACATAATTGGTTCCCGCCGTGTGAGCTACCCACTGCCTTATTAGTTTGCCTCCGTGTAATTTATGTCTTTAATGAATCTTCAAAAGACAGAGCGAAAAAATGTTTCTATTGTAAATTTGTTACTAATGATTTTACAGTAAGAAGAAGCGATGCCGTTACGTTTAAATTAGACTAATTCTGAAATTTACACCTGAAACATACTAAATGTACGCGTTTTGTGGAATTAAAGCAGACGTGAAACACTTATATTGGGCTGGATTCTTAAAACTTAAAAAGTACCGTCTTTTGTCTGAAAAATGTTCTTTGGTGTCGATTGGCAGGAATATGAAACTTAGTGTAATAAGTCCAGAAGCTTAATTCAGCCTGTGAGAATACTGGAGAATACAAAAGTTCTATACTCATTAAGATAATTGCATTATTCTTATGTTTGCACCGCTTTTACTTTAATCTAGAAACCTCCCTAGGGCTATTTTCAATTAGAAGCACACGTTTTTTTTATACTGATTCATATACGATATAAATTGTTTAAATTGCTTTTAATTTCTTAATAACAATATTTGAAAGCGACTATCATTGAAATAACATTGAAGTTTGAATTTCAAAAGCACGTTAATATCATAGAAATGAAATGATTTATAAAGAGGGTTGCTCGTCTGTCACTCAGAATAAAGTTCTTTGAACATTATATTACTAAATACTTTATTGAGCATTAGATGTTTTATGCGAGACAGCTTTCATTAAAATTTAATATTGCAATAATATGAAATAAATCAACACAATAAGGGATAGAAAAATTAATCTAAAAATTTAATATATCTCGTACTTTGGTTATTCATAAATAAAACACGTTCAGGATATCAAATGATATCTCGACTTGGATTTGTAGGTTTTTAATTAAAACCCATTTGTCGCTCATTGCTAGCTAAATATGCATAAATTACCAGTTTGACTTATAGCTTTTGATAAACGTTGATACATTGATCTTGTGTAGTCACTTAAACCATGTAGAGTCGGCGCTTAATTGAAATTTTCAAAAGAACCGGTTTCCAAAGAGATATTTACACATTTTAATCATTTTCTAATATACATTGAATGGAATAAAGTATCATTTCATTTGAAATCAGATGATTAGAGCAGACATTTATTATCAAGCTTTCAATCATAGAAATTAATTAGTTTTAAAAAAGTTTTATCTGTGTAACTAGTCTGGGGTTTTCAATAGTATTAGTTTTTTCTCCCCTTTAAATTTGGTTTCAATGTTTATTAAGTCCACCATTGAAAAATTTAAAAGCAATTAATTGCGGAATCCCCCCCCCCCCCAGATAAATTTGCTGGTTTGATATATTAACACAAGGAACACTGAAAAGGGACTTCTTTGATTTGTTTTAAAGACCTACCCTGAACAATTTTTGAAAATGTCTGTTGTTGTTTCCTATAAAAGATGTAAGTGTGTTATTGCGATATTAATAAATGGTAGGATATAGCGAATTAAAATTGTATTGATTTTTCCAGGTTATTTGGAAACGGTGCAGCGTGTGGATCATGTGGTCAGACTATTGGCGCTAGTGAACTTGTGATGAAGTCAACAAATTCTGTGTATCACGTGAAATGCTTTGCGTGTGTCACGTGTCATAATCAGCTGGTTCCCGGTGATAGATACAGTATTGTGAACGGTTCCCTATTGTGTGAACAAGATTATCCAAAAATGCTCAAAGAGCAGGGACACAGTCAACTTCAGGGTCGAGGGAATCAGAAAATGCAATTTTCAACGGCGATGGTGTGAAAGAAAAACGCTATGAATATTGTTACTTCAGTTATTTAAAGTTCGTTCCATATTGTTATTTTTTAGTATTTTGATCAACATCATTTTTATCATAACTCAGTGTTTTGGAAACGCGTGATAGTACCTTTTACAATATACGATAACTTTATTTATTTGGTTGAAGAAATATTGTTGGGACTGATAGAAACGCCTGCAAGATTTTGTCATATCATCTGAAGTAGAAAATAGTGTAGAGGGCATCTCAGAGGAAAACACGGCAATTCTGCGTGTTAATGTGAATGGTGCAAACATAGGCGTTAAACTTTTAAAATAAATGACAGTATGCTGTCTATTGAGATTAATGTTTTAATGACACTAATTATACAAGAAACACACGTGAAGCAAACAAACAGTATCATACGGATGTACTGTGTGAAATTTGCTGTGACAGCATCATGACAAAAATTGTAAATTAGTTGATGCCATTGCGCGTGACAGAATTAAACAGTTGTAACGCATGACTAGATGACGTAATGCATTGTGTGACGCAGAAATAAAAATTGAAGTAATGCTCTTTACGTAATTTCCGCACGTGCATATGATGTTAATGCGCATGCCAATTTATATGAACGTTGGGGATCAGTGATGGTAGTGTGCAAGTCAAATAAACGCTTGAGTGTGCAATGTTTGACTCTGGAAGTGTCATGTTTTGTTTACAGTTTGTGATTATATTACTTAGTTGTATCGAGTGTGTAAAACACACAATATTATGGGACGCAAATGACAAGAATGTGTCGCGCATGAAAGTTCTACGAAGTAACAGATGGCGTGTTTATTAAACGCATTACTTAAAATGATATACATGTTGCACAGTGAGCGTCTGTGACGTTACAAAATGGTATGTTTCACGTACACAGTGCGTATTTTACAAAGTCATCGGTAATTCCGGCGTTCTTATAGTGCTCATGACATGAAACTTGGTTTGCGCAAAAAAGAAGTGATGTCACCATCGCCGAACGCGTCACAGATGTTCAGCGACTTCCGGTTGTTCGCTTTGTAACCCAAAGTGGCTTTGTTGCTCAGATTTTAATTTTCTCTCTCTATTATTTTCATATTTTATTGTTCATTATACATGTTGGAGAGTGTCGCTGGTACTGGTACGTACTGTCTTTTTTCATTATTTCACATCTGTTCTTCTCGTACAGCGAACATATAAGAGAGTAGCACGAGGTACCAGATTTACGATTGGAAAAGCCTTTTTTTTATTTTTGCCATTAAATATTTAATTAGTTACGTGTCTTGCACGTGCATTTAAGTGCAAGCTGTTGGTAACACATGTGTACTTAAATGTAATTTGTTATATTTTTTTTCTAATTTAAATTTTATTGTATTTATTATACCAAACCGATTTTAAAGAGGCATGCCTTTGATTTAATGTCAAATTTATTCTTTATTTCATTTAAGACGCAAAGATGTGAAAATATTTGTTGATTTAACGACCACTACTGAATTAATGTTAACATTTTGCCTATGTTTCTTTTTGGATATAGCGTAACTGTATTTAGATATATTTTAAAAAAGGATTGACAAACGTAATCTAAGGACCTTCGTGGTCAAGTGGTTATGGCCGCGGATGTCAAATCACTTTCCCTTCACCGCTTTGGATTGGAATCCCGTCAGAGACTTTGGATTCTTTCATGTGACGAAGTTATACAGTTAGCTTAAGGCAAATCGGTGGTTCTACTCAAGTGCTCGCTTGTGCCGTTTGATCATGGTTTTCAATGTTCGCTTTTTAGTAATGCATTTTGTATATAAAGGGCATGCCACTTTAAAACCGTTTTACAGTTTTGTATGAAAGTTGTACAGCGTGAGCACAATCAGCAAGTTTTCTTCAACATTTCTATTTTTAGAATGATTTTAAAGCGGCACACCTCCAGATAATTTTCGATTTTTATAAAAACTTATGAATTGTTGTAATCAGTACAAACGTTGTCAAGCATGTACAAGTTATCTGATCACAGAAATCTTTAGCTATACTTGAAAATATCCAGAATTTTGTCATACTCAGTAAAAGGGTAGAGGTCTGGTGTTATAGAAATAAAATCATCGTTTCACCTCGATTATGTGAAGTGATACATTTCATAAATATTTCTTTTCTAAGTTTGATTCTTATCTGGAGACGCGCCTCTTTAAAAGGAGGACCACCATAAATGTACACTTAATGTTCCCATGATTGTGATACGTTATGTTTTTAAATTTTGATAAAGATAAAGATATGGTATATACTAGTAGATGAAGAAAATTTTGCCACAGGAAATTAAAAAAGTTATATCGTTTATTGGCAAATGTTTTACAGAATACAAGTAAAAAAAGTCATGTTTAACGAAACTGTTTAAATAGCCGCCGCCTTATATGATGCCATTTAAAAAACATGTTAATTTTTGCAATTAGCGTATGAGTGTGATCTAAACAAATGGAACGTGTGCCAGCCTTCCTTGTTGATTTCATTGATTTCAATTAACATACGCCAGCTGACAAAACGATTTCAATTAAACGTGTGCAAGCTGACGTTATTGATTTTAGTTTAACGTGCGTCAGCTGACGTAAGTAATTTCAGTGAAACGTGCGTTATCTGACATAATTGATTTCAATGAAACGTGCGTCAGCTGACGTAAGTAATTTCAATGAAACGTGCGTCAGCTGACGTAAGTAATTCCAATAAAACGTGCGTTAGTTGACATAATTGATTTCAGTGAAACGTGCGTCAGCTGACGTAAGTAATTTCAGTGAAACGTGCGTTAGTTGACATAATTGATTTCAATGAAACGTGCGTCAGCTGACGTAAGTAATTTCAATGAAACCTTGCGTCAGCTGACGTAAGTAATTTCATTGAAACATGCGCCAGCTGACGTACGTTATTTCAATGAAACGTGCGCCAGCTGACGTAATTGTTTTCAATTTAACATGCGTCAGCTGACGTAATTATTTCAATGAAACATGCGATAGCTGACGTAAGTAATTTCGTTGTAACGTGCTTCAGCTGACGTAAGTGATTTCATTGAAACCTACGTCAGCTATCGTACGCGAATTTCTTTGAAACATGTTGATAAATTAGAAATATTGTTTTGATAAATCTAGTATTTAACTGAACTCCTTTCTTTTATTTGTAAAAACCTGTGAAATGCTTGAAGGCATTGGTACTAAACTAAATAGTTAACATTTAATTGAACATGGGTCCAAAATATTTTGATTTTTTTTCACATTAAGATATTTGAAATTTTATTTTACACTTTATCTAACATAGTGCTTTAAGAGTACATGGCTATTATTATTATTATTTTGCTTTGAAACTTTACGTCTTGTTTTTTTACCAATAACGCGTTTATATATATGCTCACCATGTCAGGTAATACTTAGTATAAGATAAGTATCAAAATCAAAGAAGTATAAATAAGTATAAATTACATGAATTGACGTTAATGCTTGAACGTAATCGATTTTTACATACATGTACATATAAGTTATTTTACGACTTTTAAACAAGACACTTTTTAGAAAAGTTTTTTTTCTAATATGTAAAAAATGATTTCATAATTAAGCATTGCCTTATTATCTTCCTATCGACAAAAAATACCCTTTCATTGTTAAATATGCCGAAGAACTCGTATTTTTCAGAGTGTCGGTGTTGCATTTTTGGTGATGAAAATACAAAATACATGTTTATTCAATTCCGTAACATGATACATTTTAAGGTCTTTTTTCTTGTATGGAATATTTTGTATATTTTTTTAACTATAGACACATTTTTACATAAGTTTGTTTTCATGAAGATTTATTTTACTGTTCTGAAGGGATACCTTTCTAAGTGTCTTGACACAACCTTTGCACATTTACTATTTTCCCCATCAGCTTCATAATATTGAAGGTTACCCTGTTTGCCTTTTTTTTAGAAAAAATATTATTTGTAAACGTGTCCTTTTGCAATAGAATAGTTACAAATGAAACATTTTATATAGAAATACATTTACAATATTAGAGAAAAGGCCACTTTCATCAACGTTTCACTTTTTATCAATGACTTTTTGTTTTGTTCTGTTTTTTTTTTTCTGAAGCCGACACGTCACGCTATATTGTTTTTTTTTTGTTTTTCATTTTGTTTAATTAAGTTAATATACTTCTTGTGTTGTGTTTTGTTTGATGTACTTGATTATTGCAGTACTTGATTAAAATTGACTCACAACTTTGTGTGTTTTATATTAATTATCTAATTATAGAATTTCCTGAGTTCGTGGTACAATATTGAATACTTCATTTATATTTAATATTCAAACTGTCACATCAGTTCAATTGGTGAAAATATGGAGCATAGAACGAGTTTTAACATTCAATGTATTAAATTAAACATAGACGAATATGTTTACTCAATATTATATTTCAGCTTTAATTGTTTTGTTTCAGGGTTGAAGCACTTTGGTTTTCAACATACTTCTTTATTAAGGCTGTATATACACAATAATTTGGTGTGTGTGTGTGGGGGGGGGGGGGGTAAATGTGCTCACCCATTGTTGCTTTTATTGCTTCCTTTAACTCTCCATAGATTCTCGTGGGACATTTGGTTTTAAATATTTAAAACATTATAGATGGCATGTTTTGACAATACAGGATTATCATTATCAGTGGAAGTTCAATATTTGCTAGGTTTTATGTGAAACCAATGCGCGATAAGTCATGTGACAGCTTTTTTAAAATATAGTGAAATAAAAGCACCCAATGCGTCCTTTACAAAATCATCTACGAGCGAACATATACAGGAGACAAAGCCAAATAGCCAAACATTCACTCACCGTTAACTTTATAAGAAGTATTTGTACCGATTTTAAAGGTCCTGGAAGTAAAAGTAATCCGTAACCGGAAGTGAAAGTCTTCCGTCACCGGAATTGAAGTCATCCGTCACAAGACCCTGATGTTGTAAGATATACGAAAGAATGGCAAAAAGATAATGAAAATCAACCACGGTCGTGCAATTCGCACCTATACTAACCTGAATTTCACAAGGTATATTTCAATTCTCCGCACAAATCAGCAATACATAAATACATTCGATACCTGGCTCTGAATTCATGCTGAAAACACAACTGGACAGCGCCCAGTGTTCGTTCTTGGACAATTGATTAATTCTAATTTCTTGGTGGACTAGCTTTCGCATAAATAAGTTTGTACTTATACATATAACTTGTGTTGTGCTCACATTCAGTAGACAATTTCACTTTGCCATCATTTACAGTAAAGAAGTATCACAAACAATGTACAATATAATTATATGATATATTTGTTGTTTTTTTTCGTTACCCATTAACCTTATCATTACAATTATGTAGCAAAATATATTTTGCGCATAGTTGCCCGGGACGTAGAAAATATTGTTATTTTTCCATACCACAAAGAATGTTGTTAATTTGCAGACAAGCTTCATTTGTAACGTCTTAATTTAAGCTTCTGTCAAAACTGTTGGGTTGCTCATTATTGGGCTAATTAAATCGTCTGCTGACGATATTTGCAGATGGCGCTGTAATGATACAAACACAAATTGTACGGGTCACTTGGAGAAAGTTCCATTATCGTCTTATTTTAGAGGCAATTATCCTATTACATTAGAGTCGTGGCATCGAATTTATTTTAGAGATGAAAATAGTGTAATTAGAAATAATCAAGCTAAATCTAAATTTAGAATATAATAGACGACTGTTTTGTAAATTCATATAAAATATTGTCCTCGGTTGCTTGTTTATGTCGGTAAGTTTTATGGGGCAATCTAGCACATAAATGAAATACAATAATTAAGTTTTTCACAAGCATGTACACACAGACGAACAGAATGTCGTCTGGTGTTTTTCTGTATAATACTTATATTTCCGGTTTACAGTCCCACTAGGTGTATTATGGGGGAAATACTTACTTGAAAATATCATTATCAGACTAAAAGATCATTTAATACACCTTGACGAACGAATCCATTCTTTCTATCAAAACACACATTTTCCTTAATAGCTATTTTCTTTCTATCCGATGAAAAAACACCGGTATATGTAAGGAAAAAACAACCAGTGTTTCCCTGTATAAAATCCGCCCTTAATTATCGATATACGCATTTTAATAATGTATAAGTCGAGGAAACATTTCATTATAGCAAATAGAGGTTGGGGTAATTTTCTTCCCATCAAACTGGCAATAATGCACAATCATAAAAGCCGCCTCTCTAATTAAAACATGTAGTTATATGAAACCCATAAAGAAGGGGGTGAATTACACTTTAAGAAATAAACAAGTATAGCACCCAACTATCTTTAATTAGCGCTCGAGAGGCCTGTGATATCCATTAAGTCTACCATCAAAGCGCTGCTATTTTGACGGTTTTACAGTTCTAAAAGTAACAAATGAATTACGATGATTTTCCCAGGGAATTGATCCAGCGCTAAGATTGCCGTCTGAAGATAAGATCTGATAATTATCATAAAAGGATTTTATAAATCAAAAGATATATTTTTTTGTAAATGATAATAGAATTTCCTTTATGCACTAGCTATAGTTTCGCGTGTGTTTCAAGGTGAATTAATAACAGTGGTGGGGGGTACAGACGAGAAACTGAGATTTTTAAACGGCGGGAAATCTAGCTCGAGACTCGCAGACGAACTTTTTAAAGAACGCTACAGGAAGTCTGCTGAACGTTAGACCTTGGCTTCTTCAAGATTTAAACAACAGATCTCTCTTTGCAAATTCATTGTGTAGATGTTACTGATTTACATAAATCTACATGTATTTTTTTTTGTGTATATATCTATTTTCAGAACGATATATCATGTTCAAGTCTAGAATAAAATGTTTCTAACATTCTGTTTCATTATATAATGGAAAATTTCTATTGATGAAATGTTATTTGTGACTCGTTGATTTAGATTTTAGATCAGCCCTTTTATTTCTTTCCTTGGATAAGCAGTTTTGAAAAAAAAACTTTGTTGTCTTGCTATTAGACGGAGCTTGGTATAGTTTTAGTATATAAGTACATGGATATCAAAAAAGGAAGAAACATTTAGGACTGTCTATTCATTTATAAATCCATACGTGTATAGTCACTGCTGACATGGAATTACATGTACCAAAGAAAATAAAATCCTGAACGTTCTTGTTCTATATTTAAGCGCAAAGATTCAAATTTCAACATGTTCATAACTTAATAAGATATGCTCTATTCAGTTTCTTTCATAAATATTTATTAAAATAAAATTATCTGTAGCTAGTATCACACTTCCTTGTTTTAGCGTCTTTTTAAAAAGAATACACAGAATTTATGACTCTTAAAAATACAAAAGAAAGAAACGAACAAATAAATTCTCCAACACATGTTGAATCGTCTTTTACAAAGGGAAGTAAATATTGATCTTTTCATTATAATCTACACGAGTTACTTCCCTCGGAAAAGCGTCGAGGAGCTCTGGAGTTGTTTTTTTTATATTCAGGGAACCAGAAACAGGCCCAACTAAATACAGGGAAGCAGTATATTTTAAGGATGTCTTTAAATAAGAAATATGACAAAAGACTGATAACGAATATTTATTAAAAGAAACAAAACATGTGCACAATGTAAGAAATGTGTAAATATGTAAAGCGACAACCAATGTTCACTTTGCGACAACCAAAGTTCACTCTGCGGTTAAATTGCTTTCACAACCATTTATTATTTAAATATATCAGTTCTATTATAAACAGGACGCTAAATAATGCCGCATTATCAAAAGTGTCATAACTATAAAATATCATTGCCATTAAAGAAATTCTGCACTTAGTATTGTTGCTATTATAGCAAAACAATACCTTATATAATAAACAAGATTGTCATTCTTTTTAAAATGAATGATGAAATAAAGATATTTGCCTCTTCCCCGATATCGTTGCAGCCTGCATAAAGTTTGTATACATGCACATCATTTACATTTATACATGAAGTGATGTCTTGATTATAAAAAGTTAAAAGAAAAGTGTAGAATATAACAGCCATAAGCTAAATTAAATAGCCATCTGTTGTGCTTATTGACTTGTAAGCTTTTATCTATGCATACAATACATGTGAAACTGAGAAATAAAAAATTCAGTGTCGCTTTTTAAAGTATTGAAGAAGAGAAGTAACTCCTGGATGGATAAAGTTGAATCATATAAGAGTAACGTCCCTTGATGCTATAGTATAGCACATGGCCCATGTCCGTGAAGTCCGTGATGATACTCAGGAAGTGGTGGCAAATCGGCAGGGTCCGGTTCAGTAAACGTTGCACTAAAATATACTCTGAAAATAATAAAATGAAATAAACGTATATTCATTATTCATTTCTACTGAAACCGGAAACGTTGGATAAAAAAAGAAGTGACATCATCAATACTAAAAGTAGCGACATCATCTCAGCTGGAACCGGAAACGTTGAATACTAAAAGAAACAGCAGCATTCATTTAATTCTAAAAAAAACCGGAAACGTTTAATATTCAAAGAAGTGACATTATCTCAGCTTGAACAAGAAACGATGAAGTAGGATTGAACAAGAAACGATGAATATTTATATAAAGCTATCATTAAGATGAAACATTTAAAACAAGTCATGTTTGATTCAGTCAAAGGAATTCGCTCACCATGTGAAAGAAAGAATTATTAGATCAGCAGAATGTCAAACACAGTATCGGAATGTAATGTCCCTGTGGTTAATGGAACTGGCTCTCAGGTTGATCATAGGTTTGAACCCTATTTGAATAACGACCAAATACTGTCAACGGTCTCGAATGTAATGATTATGGTTCATGTAGTTTCAAAATCAAATTTTCAAAATAGAGTATAACAAATCTGTAATGTTAATAAGATAATTACCTAATACCGGTAAGCCAGTGTTTTCCGCCGTGCTCATCTGCATGTATCGTGTATTCAGACAGAGTATAGTCTGTACTCTCCACGTTGTGCTCGTGAAACAGGATATATACAGTTTCTACCGTTAAAACTGGTGCACCTGAAATGTAAATGTTTTTTTTCTCTCTCTGAAATGTAAATGTGTTTGACATAATTTCATTGAACATATGAGACGTCAAACAAATTCTTCTAAAATAATAATGTCCTAAACTGAAGCAAATAAATTAAAATGTAATGAGTTCATATCAAAAGTTGGACTTTTAAAATACTACACAGGAAAGAAAAAACTAAACTAAACTAATAAAAGTGACACATTTTAGATACTAACCATTAAATTATTAACCAGACTGTTGTTATGAACATTAACAGTTAACACTAATAATTCAACTGATTATATTATTTAAGTTTTTGGTGTTTCTAACTGAAATGTTGTTAAGATGAATCGAATTTGATGGGTTTGTGTGTGTGTTGTTTTTTTTGTTTGTTATTTTTTTGTTTGGCGATATAAAAAGTTTGTTTTTAAACATTTCATATTTAAAAAAAGAACCAAACGAATTTAAGAAGTTCTGATTCTGACTTGAAATGTTTGGGAAACGGCCTTCGATAGATTAATATTGATTGATTGATTGCGTTTACGTCGCACCGACACAGTATAGGTCACATGTAGTTCCAGATTTACTTGTGGATGAAGACCTCAGGTGACCTTCCATATTCTATTTCAGACACGAACGGGCACCTGATTTGAACCACCGTAAGCTAACTGGATAGCTTCCTTACATGAAAGAAGTCCAAAGTCCCGGTCGGGATTCGAACCCACAGCAGTGAGGGGCAAGTGGTTTGAAGTGACTGACCTTAACGGACGCACCCCACCATAGAATAGGAAAAAAGTAAAGTATTTCTACCAGTAAGGCGTAGCCACGCCTCCACTCGTTCCATAGTTTGAGTCATGGTCTCGAATGTTTTGTGGCCAGTTCGTGCTGGTAGAAATAGGCGGGCTGTGGCGGTGTCGGCACTGTTGATTGTGAGCGGCGTGGTAACGTGAAAAATACGCATAGTGCGGGCCATCCTTCTCTCCGAATGTGTGTCGATAAAGTGGTCAGTGGAATCCGACGATATGTTAAGAGACGTCCCTATGATAAAAAGAATGATAAAATTTCGTTTTCATGAGCATTTTATTGAACTCATCATAATATGAGCCGCGTCATGACAAAACCAACATAATGGCTTTGCGACCAGCATGGATCCAGACCAGCCTGCGCATCCGCGCAGTCTGATCAGGATCCATGCTGTTCGCTTACAAACTCTATTACAAGTAGAAAAACTGATAGCGAACAACACGGATCCTGATCAGACTGCGCGGATGCCCAGACTGGTCTGGATCCATGCTGGTCGCAAACGCATTACGTTGGTTTTGTCGTGACAGTGTACGTTAATGAGTCTCTTACATACTGCCAAATGATAGGTCCCTTCATAAATTGAATTGTATACAAAGGTGCTGAAAGTAAAAATGAGGGTATTCCTAATAACTTATCTGGCGCTACAAAATATCTCACAAAACGAGATTTACAACAACAAAAAACTCACCGACATGTGATTGGTGGACCCTTGCATCAAACTGCTGAATATTTACAATACGTACTCCCTGTAAATATATTGTACAACTACATTTATATTTTTGTTGTTTGATTCCATCACTTAGAATATGAGATGTAAATATTTATACTGAATAGAAGCGGTGCATGACGGCAGCGAGTACGAATTTTAAAATAAAGTATGTGTAGGTTTTTTGAGACTATTCCAATATGAATAATCCGTCTAGATTTAGCTATTTGAACAAAATGGATCATCGTGAAAGTAGCTAATGAAAAAGGAAATAATACTATTTTTGTTTCATAATAACCAATACAAACTAACACAAAGATACCAATTACAATTGTTTGTTTGTTTGTTCCATTTTACGCCTTTTCCCAACAGTATTTCAGTCATATAGGCGGGTAGTTGCCTAACCATCGTTCCTGGAGAGTTACACCAGTACTAGACTACCTTCCTCCCGGGAATCGAACCCACGCCAGAGAGGTAACTTGATTAGAAGTCATCGACTCTAACCCCTTGACCACGGAGACCAATTACAAGATAATAACAAGAACAATTATTGTTTTATATATCTTGCGAATATTCAGCAAACAAACCAAATTTCAGTTTCATTTATAACTTATAACAAATGATGCCAATGCAAAAGTAACTCAAGGGAAGTAAACGTAGTAATACCGAAAGCATTTCATCTGTAAGAGTTTTGTCCCTTCATGTAGGCTTTTTTAGAGACGTACCTGATTTTGCGATACCCATGTCCCTATTCTAGTTATCATGCTGTCAAATGTGTCGAATGTACCTGGTTTAGAGGTATCAGGTGGTTCAGTGATGAAAGGTTCAAGGTCATTATAACCTAACAATAATATAAAAAAACACGTGCATTCAAAATACTGAAAATTAGACAGATTAAAAAAAATGAATACTAGGAGACATTGTCATTTGTCTTTTTTTTCTATTTATCTGTGATAAGGATATCTTAAAATTTATATTTTAAGTTGATGGTATGGTTGTGTTGGTAGTTTACTTTCATGATCACGGCAAATAGCCACTTTAAATTCACCAGAGCACAGTTCAGCCACTGTATCGTTCCTTTGCATGCTGTCGATGCATATTTGTATATATATAACATTTTTATTAAATCTCTTCCTGCCAGTGACATCTGAATCTTACCATGTGACCAATGCAGACCAAGATCATCCAGCACATCACTTAATTAGTGTTAAAGGATTATTTTCGTTAATTTCTTTCTATCAATTCCTATCTATTTCTTCGGGGCGTCCATGGGCTAAGGCTGAGTGGTTAAGGTCGTGGACTTCAAACCACTTGCCCCTCACTGCTATGGGTTCGAATCCCGACAGGGACTTTGGATTCTTTCATGTGAGGAAGCTATCCAACTAGCTTACGGAACGTCAGTGGTTCTACTCAGGTGCCCGTTCGTGCCTGAAATAATTCACGGAAAGGCATCTGAAATTTTCCTCCATATGACCTTTACTGTGTCGTTGTGATGTAAAACCCAATCAAACAAACGAACAAACAAACCTATTTCTTCCAGGGCCGGTTCTCCTTTGATATAGTACACACGTAGCACGAGCGTGTCTCGCCGCCATTTATCTTTCTCCTCTAGCCAGCACGTGGTGTTCGGGTTCAAGTCTTTCTTTGTCTTCTGGCAAACCTTCATGCTATCAGTCTCTATAGTGAGGATCGAACCTGTGATAGTAATGGTCATATAACTTTTTTGAGTTCTTAGAACTTTCAAAATAACGTCTGTAAATTTCATTTTGAATTGATACAATTCGATAAAAACTTGAATTGATATGACCTTATTTCTATAATTCGATTATAAATTTGATTTAAATACTCGCACGTGTTCTTATTTGAACATTTGGTTATACTGTTATAAGTGTCTTTTAAGTAGTGCTTTTTGATTTGTTCCTGTTACGCTTCCGTCGAGCATTAAAGCTTAGTTAAATTATGAAAGTAAAACCAAGTTTGAAACATCATTTTTTATCCAACAAACATATTTGTTAAAAAATATGTTCCTCTTTGTATATACATGTAATAAAACAAAATGGCGTTTTGTAGTTAACTTTGAATTACCTATAACACAAAATTACAAGTTTATTAATTTGCTTTTTTTCTGTCAAGGCAAACTTGAGAAGAAACGCTACGCTTATAGCATACTTTGCCATTTAAATTTTTTTTTTTAATCAGATACAACACATTTACATAAAACATGTAAAGCATTCCCACAGAAGTCCTTGTAAATAGAGGATATTCAAGTTTTTCTATAAATACATGATTTATTTTCATCGAGTGTTATGAACATAAATAGTTTATGAGTGGCGAGAGCCACGAGTGAAATATGATAATTTTCATAACACAAGATGAAGATAAATTCTGTATTTATAGAAAAGGCTTGGATTTTCTGTTTGTTATATATATTTTTCTCTTTTTTAGACATTATCATTTGAAAGACTTCCTAATTTTAGTGTATTGACTGAATTAACAAGAAAGTAGTCTGGCAAGACACCAGTGAAAATACGGAAAATATTTTTCACTGCAGTGAACAATTTTTTTTTCAGTGAAAATATGGAAAATAAAAATACGCATTTTATTTCATCAATATTTCTCAATATTTTATTTATAAATCGATAATTAATATCATCATTTGAAATAATAATAATAATAATAATAATAATAATAATAATAATAATAATAATAATAATAATGATGAAGATGATGATGATGATGATGATGATGATGATGAAGATAATAATAATAATAATAATAATAAAAAATAATAAAATAATAATAATAATAATAATAATAATAATAACAAAGAAAAAAAGAAAGAAAGAAAAATCAAAAGATCTTCAACTTTTGAACGAATATAAAAGCATTCATTCTTATATTATTTTGAACTAATTTCTTCATAATGTACATCAGAGCCTTAAAGAATAATTCCTTTATTTTCTAAAAGCGGATTGATTGAAAGATAATACTGTTAAAAGAATGAAGCATTCGATCGTAAGGATTTGTATCTTTATAAAAACCTGATCCTGTATTTTTTCTGATTAGAAACATGTTTGGGATCAATATCTTTTTATTTCATAACGGAAATGAGAAAGATTGGATAGCTCTTAGAATTAATGTAGAATTAATTATTGTAGAATTATATTGAAGTGTGCTCGAGAAAGAATTAGGACAAACTAGACATCTTACTGAGTGTATGAATATTTACTAAGATACAAACATTACCTTTGGGAAAAAGTCCCATTATTTAAATTATTCGTGATTAGAACATATGAACAAAAAAGTCAAAAAGAAATGAGAAACAAAAACAAAACAAAACAAAACAACAACAACAACAACAATAAACAACAAACAAACTAAAAGACGTATTCGACACACAGTTTAAGGTGGTAGTTATTCTAAGATGTACCCCGAATACAAGCTATTTTACTTTTAAGATGATAGAGGTTTTTGGAAACTTTAAAAAAACTTGTTTTGATATGATTATATAAGTTTAATCAAAGTGTATAAGGTTAATATCACTTGTATAAAGGACACAAAATAAATTAAGGATCAGATGATCTTTTAGTAGTTAACATTGGACCGTGATAAATTACAATCTGACTCAAGTTTGGGCGTCGCCAGTTTTGTTCACCTGTAATATTTAAACAAAATCGTGAAAAATAGGTACATGTTTCTGGTTTCCAAACAGTTATAAATAAGAAACTGATCCACTTTCATAAATGCGAAAACGGCCACTGATTGGATGGTTGAAACGTCACAAGAAGGTGACATGTTATCGGTCACCGTCAAATCCTTAAGCATTGCAATATTTAAGAGCTGCTATCATACGAAGTCAGATTGTGTTAAATAATTAATTACCTGGTATAGGGTCATCAACTAGATGAGCTTTGAGGCGGTTTATGGTATCTTCTAGTCCTTCGTATGTATGGAATGGATGAAGGCCTCCTAGCATTCTTACCTCATGGCTTATCACCAAACGCCCACTTCTACAATGTAAGAACAACAAATGGAAATCATTACTAAAGTATATACAAATAGATTAAAATGCATCAATTTTCTTAATCGCCTGTAAAACAGTTAATAAAAGAACAACAAGTGAAATTCATCTCTGAAGAATATAGGTTAAAATGCATTAAGATATTTTTATCGCCTGAAGAATTGAATGTAAATTGCATGTTTGAAAAACACATAGACGCTTTTTTAAAGCTATAGACTGTCGCTTTGTTCCCTCTTTATTAAACTTTTGTAATCGTTTATTATTTCTTTAAGCGTTTTACTATAATTCAAAACATCCGCAATATTGGCATATAGACAGGACTGATTTTAAGAAAATATGAATGCTAGAGGCATTTTATAATACAAGTGGAACCTTGAGAGTTTTAACCTAAAATGGGTATTCTGAAGACGATGATGGTGGATAACAAGAAAATAAAATTGACATTGACCTTCAAAAGGTCAATTCAAAATGGCCGCTTGAAAATACTAAAGTAGGTCATTAAAACTATGATACAATATGAGGCAATTAATTATTCTTGTCAAAATCAAATGATTATTCAATATAATCAGATTTTAATGAGATTGGCCACCAAATATAACGATAATAAGCCTAATGGCTCAATAAACAGTTATATACAGTACTGTTTTACTAGTGCGTTAAGGTATAAGACTAAGATTAAAAAAAACAACACTTTTTATGTTTTTTGTTTACTTGACTTATATTTAACAATAAACTTAGTTTTAAATCCTTCTTTATAAATATTACCAAAGAATAAATATTTCGTAATAACAAATAAATATTTCGTAATTACGATATAATATTTTGTAATAACGAATTAATATCGTTAAAGTGTTACAATTTAGATACGCAGGTCAAGTTTCAATACTCTGTATTGCATTTTGACAAAGTTATGCTCCTTTTTAAGAATTTAAATTTACATTCCATCAAATATCAGACAATATGTCGTGTCCGATCTATAAATCCTATACTAATGGAAGAATTTTCTTCAAACTTTACTCAAATGTTCACCTCAACAAGGTTATGTGCAGAACCCTTGTTACCTTTGTGCCGGCTTAAGGTCAAGGTCACACTTTAAGGTCAAAAATTGACTTAGAAAATGTTCTAAAATTTTAACATGTACTTGAATATTTCTGAAACTAGCACAGGTATTTGCTTGAAACTTAAAAGATATATAAGGTGTCACAAATAAGATATGCTGGTCAAGTTTCATATCTCTGTATTGCATTTTGACAAAGTTATGCCCCTTTTTAAGTCTTTAAATTTAGATACAATCAATACTAGACAATATGTCGTGTCTGCTCTATAAATTCTTTACTAATGGAAGGATTTTCTTCAAACTTGACTCAAATGTTCATCCCAACTGGGCAATGTGCAGAACCCATCTCACCCTTGTGCCAGCTTAAGATCAAGACCACATTTGAAGATCAAAAACTGACTTATAAAATGTTCTGAAATTTTAACATGTACTTGAATATTTCTAAAACTAGAACAGATAATCATTTGAATCTTCAAAGTGTCGCAAGTAAGATATGCAGGTCAAGTTTCATTGGGGGATAACTTTGTATTGTATTTTGACAAAGTTAAGTCCATTTTTATTAAGTCTTTAAATTTATTTACTATAATATTTCTTAAACCAGAACAGATATTTACTTGAAACTTAAAATTTATATGAATGGTTACAAGCAAGCTCAGATGACGAAAATTATACAATTCCATTGAATTATGACACAAGTTATGCTCCTTTTAGGCTTAGAAAATGTTCTGATATGACCATTAATACTTATATGTTTCTGAAACTAGAACAGATATTCATTTGAAACTATATCATATATGTAGGGTCACAAGTAAGCTCAGTATGCAAAGTTTTTCCACTCGTAATTACATTTTGACATAATTATGCTATTTTTTTAACTTCACTGCTTTTGTTTGTTTTTGTACATTGGGAAAATGAAAGGTAATTTGTAACTGTTTCGAACATGATTTGACAATATATATTTATACTATTACCTGTACCATTTGTCTTTTTTCACCAGAGATAATTTCTTTTTATGTATATGTATTTGTGGCACTAAAGTTATTCCCTTAACCACCTTTCCAAGTGGTCTTCTGTCAAGGACAATGGTGGGAGTATGAATCGCATTCAGCGATAGTTCTAGTTTCATCTCGTGAACTTTAAAAACAGTATTCTCACTCGTGGCTACGCCACTCTTGGGAATACTGTTTTTAAAGCCTACTCGATGAAATAACATTACATTTTACACACAAACAAACAAATATCCTCTATATACTCCATATTAATTCTCGTAAACTTTACTAACGAAATCGAAGTGGAATCTAATATTTCAATGAGTGCTGTAATGTATTCAAAATTGACAGGTCAATAAAATAAGACTATACAAAATAAGCAATTAGGCTGCGTATACAAACAAATAAAATATTGTTGTTCTCCTATGCAAAAGCGCAATTAAGTATGCACAAAATCACCACAAAATCTTTTAAAAGGCGACATGTGACACATTATAAAATTTATCTATAAAATAACAGATACCACCTTTGTTAAGCCTTTTCTCCAGAAACTAACTAAAGACATAATAATTACATTATTGCACGTATTTGAAAAAAAATGAATTAAGGCATTACAAAATTTTAAGAATATAAGCTTGTAATATGTTTATCCTACTTAAAACATAATAAGGACCAAAAACTCCCTTTGTAACCCAAATATCTACGACATTATCGCTCTATCTCAATCTATAAAAGTTGTTTTCTGTCTATTTTCTGTACCTCAGTATTATATATAAAAATGTGTTAATTGAGTGTTGAGCAAACAAGGTAAAAAATATACAACTTACAAATTTACAAATCCTACTTTTTAATGGTTACAACAACATTTCTTTCCAATTCTTTTATAAAATGTGTGACTTGCTGAAATGTTGAAATTAATAAAGAGCCGTTTTTCAGCACATTGTGAACATTACACATGTATGCTGCCTGTAAGTTTTTTGTGTGGTGTTTTGTTTGTATTTGTTGTTTTCTGCCGAAAATAATATCTGCATAATTCATTTAAAAAAAAAAATTCAATTATAACTGCATTAAGGTAAACGATGGATAATCGATAATATTAAAAAGTCATCTTAAACTTAGAAGTGTATACTTTATCACAGTCTTAACAAAAATACAGAAAACAATAAATGTTTGCAATCTTGTTTAAAAATAAGAGACGATTTAATTTGAGTTAAAAACAACAATAACAATACCATATTTTCATCGAGTCATAAAATGTCTGAGACCGGGAAATTGCTACGTGTGCTTGCTATACCATGGTTGCAGCTCTCGAAAGTTTTGGAATTCAGTCACGGTTTTGAGAAAATTCTACCAGAAGATTATCACATCATTCAATAAACATGAGAATTCCGGGAACTCTCCAATAAATTTCCAGGATATCTTAAAGTAACAGCAAAGTTATCTATAAAAATATTACTTGTAATAAATGATATATATAAAAGTCACGTGGGTTGGCTATATAGTAAAGTTGTTAAAATATAATTGTAATACACCCTTTGTTAGCCATTGAAATAGTATTTAATGTATAAAGGACTTTCCAAAATGGTTATTATTCAGAGCGGGCGCTATGGTGCAGTGGTAACACTGTCTGCCTACAAATCAAGGGGTCGTGAGTTCGATCCCCCGCTACTCCACTAAACGAATAAATGACTACAAGACTGACAAAAACCAGGACATCGACACAGAATGACGGCAACGATAGATACAAGAGAAGACCTTAATGGAACAAGAAACAAGTACCGAAAGTACAAGACCGAAGCAGAAGGAAGAACGGCGACAAGAACTGACAGATAACAGAAGAACTGACAACAAGCGAACGGAAACGTAGTCCAATAACAGAACAACAGAGACGAGGACCGATAACAGAAGAACTGACAACAAGCGAACGAGACGAGGACCGGTAACAGAAGAACAGAGACTGCGACCGATAACAGACGAACTGACAACAAGAGAACGAGGACCGATAATAGAAGAACAGAGACTGCGACCGATAACAGAAGAACTGACAACAAGCGAACGCAAACGAGGACCGATAACAGAAGAACAGAGACAGGTGCCGACAACAAAAGAACTGACGGCAAGCGAACGAGACGAGGACCGGTAACAGAAGAACAGAGACAGGTGCCGACAACAAAAAAAGAACTGACGGCAAGCGAACGAGACGAGGACCGGTAACAGAAGAACAGAGACAGGTGCCGACAACAAAAGAACTGACAACAAGCGAACGGAAACGAGGACCGGTAACAGAAGAACTGACAACAAGCGAACGGAGCGAGGACCGATAACAGAAGAACAGAGACAGGTGTCGACAACAAAAGAACTGACAACAAGCGAACAGAGACGAGGACCGATAACAGAAGAACTGACAACAAGCGAACGGAGCGAGGACCGATAACAGAAGAACAGAGACAGGTGCCGACAACAGAAGAACTGACAACACGGTAACCAGAACTGATTACAGAAGAAATAGAGTCGATAACCAATGAAAGAAGAACGGAGAACAAAGAAGACGAGAACCAATAACAGAAGAACGAAGACGAAAACCGATAACAGAACATCTGACAAAAAAAGAACTGAGACCAGAACCGATTGCAGAAGAACGAAGATCACGACCAATAACAGAAGAACGAAAACCAAAACCCAAGAGTACTCAGGAGAAAGGTGCCTAAATAATGCATATTTTGCATGCACACGTTTTAACCCCCTCATACGCACGCTGTGCAAAACAGGTAGACATCTGAGTAGAGTGCAAGATAAAATACATGAAAGCTCAATATCTAGCAGACAGGGCAGGGAAGAGTGTAGTGTTCGCTACGTAAACCCTAAAAACCCTAAATATAGGTCTCTTATGATTAAATGCCTTAAAATTTTAGTACTTTCTTTAATAATACTTCTTTTGTGTTTTTAATTCTGTTTTGGTGTCTAATTTGTTTTTACGTAAACATGTTTTGTGACAAATTTCAGGCTTTTCCTTTCCTTAAAAGTTTTATTTGATATTTCATCCATTTATGATACAGAAATTTGGCGGTCATTTTAGTGGCCATTTTAAATGGCCATTTCAATGGTCAAGATCAAGTTTTTCAATTTGGTATCCACCTTTATCAGATTCAGCATACCTTAAATAGGTAAAATACACCAAGAGACCACTTGCACACTACAAAATGCCTCTAGCATCATATAAGGAGCCAAATTCTCAAAATCAGTCCTGTCTAATAGTCTTTCTCTATAATATTTCCATTCATTTACAACGTAAAATGGCTATTTTTATATTCAATTTTTGACCAAGTCTTGACTGGGATAGCGAATCTCTTCAATCAACTTTCTTGAACTCAAATGAAAACTTAATTTTGTGGGTTTGGTTTGTTTTTATGATATCAATTATCTTATTCAGCTAGTCTAACCTGTATAATTGAAAACTGATTGTTTAATTCAATTATAATGGCAATATGAGACATTAATGGGACATAATTGTTGTGCTATCGTATTTCTTGTTATACTGATAACGTTAAATGCACATTTAATCATTGTCTGTGCTGTATTTGCAGTAGCAATAAAAAACATATTCCGATAAGGGGTTGAATATAGATAGACAAGCTTGGCATCAATAAAAATATTTATATTGAAGCTTTTACGTTTATGGTGCGCTGATTGTTCTATAAACCTCAAAAACATGAAATTGTTGTTTACATCAAGGACTTATTAATCCTATATTTTATATATTTTGATATTTGTCTTAACAGGAATAGGTGTCGGTATTCTTCAAAAGTAGTGACCCCGGTTCATTTTGGCCATCATTAAGCTATTCTGATTTGTTTGTTTGTTTCAGACAACTATTATTTGCAGAAAATAACGAAAATATTAGACTGGTTTATAAATGGGCACTGGCAACTAACTATTTTGCTGACTGCCAATGAACTGAAACTGAAGCTGAAATTTCGGGATTTATTTGTATTAGAAAACATTAAACCAAATTCAAACTCTATGTTGTTATTTTATCCAGGTATGGGATCATTGATTCCAATGCTTTAAATGTTTAGGATCGAATACTGCTGAAGTCGGTGCTAGGGGACTTGAGACACGTTGCGATTCAAATTATCTCTCAGGAGCAGACTGAGTAAAACCAGGCGTGCGGTTTTCAATTAATTGTTGTTTTTTTTCAATGCTCTTGGGGGACCTTTCCCGCCCAATATTTTCATACACGCTTCATGTTTTAACAGGGACAAGGAAGGCAATGAATTGGCATTGGCTTGTTCCCATTACCCACTACAGTACTCAAGAAATTATTAGATCGTGTTAGATTTGTTAGTTTGGTTGGCTGGCTTTACGGCGCTCCAGCACAGCCTATTTCTTTGGCGCCGAAAAAGGAAATATGATTTTGGTTAACCTCGGCAGTTACAAACTTCAAAGCAACCTGTGCATTTACATGCACTTTACTAGTAGTTACTTTGAAGTTATACATATTAAGTTTACCTGTAATGGCCATGGGTTGGAAGTTCGATCGTAAGTTTTTCAGGCACTATGTTTCTTATACCAATCTGCTGAGTCTCTGACGACGGTTTCGGATTCTTTTTCATCCAAAGTCTGAAAATATTTGAGACAAACTATGGTCATGACTTCCCTATGGGATATCATATGAACAATGGACTCTTTGATTACCATATTAGCGTGTAGAAAACAAATGACACAGTGTCGTGTTAGTTATTTCTTTCTGCCACTTGTTGTTAGATGAGGAATATCAAAATTACTTACATATGACAGTTATATCAGCTATAGGTATATAAAAACAATGAATTACCATATAAATACATTCAGAACGCTGATTTTGCAAACTCTTCTAATACAGCTTTTTAAAAAACATGGCGATCCATTTATTTCATGCTCACATATATCATGTTATATTGTTTTGTAATATTACATTGCATTTGTATCCGATCAAACGATAATCGTTTTTATTCGTATACTATTTGGAAAAATAGATACATAAATTCGATTCGTAATTAGAAACTGCAGATGTTTGTTTTTTCATTAATTATTTTGTACAATGACAAACTACAATGACAGATGCAGTTTTCATTATAAATAAATCATTTTGATTTACAACCAAGCGCACGAGGGAAATCAAGGAAAACAGAAAATAGCATCTCATACATATGAAGATAATGAAGATATAATTCATATAAACCTACCTTAGTCCTTTAACATATATACTAAAACCATTGGACGATTCATTTCTCAGCATTTCGTTCATTTCATAAACAATTGTCCCATCTTTAGCTTCATGTAATCGTTTATCAACTGTTTCACATTTAAATACGGTAAGACCCGGATGATCCTGTAACCAGCGATTGGCGCCATCTAGTATAGTGCTAAAAATAGAAAGAAAAGTTACATACATTAATATAAATAGTCAGCAATTGGCGCTATCTAGAAAAGTGCTGAAAATAGAGATAGAAGTTACATATTACATTAATAGAAGTACAGTCAGATATCAGTTAGATATATTCTATATCACCGACTGTACACGGATACAAACAGTTAAAGCTTTCAATCTTTAAACAAAGAGGTAGAAACATGTTCATCATGTTGCTTTTGATTTACATTGTAACTGTAATTTTTAAAAACCTCTTGAGTGACATTTCTTTATCTTTGAGTAAAAAAAGAGAGAAAAAGAATTTCTGAAGAAAGTCCAAAACGGGAATAGTAAAAATGTGGCAGGCTTGGTTTGATTAAGCCTGTTCATGGGCAGTACAGGAAAGTGCAAAATGGGACAGGTACTGTCCACGCCCCCTAGCACCAGCTTAAGCAGAATTCATCATTTAAACATGAAAATGATGAAACTTTGAATTTAAAAAACATCCGCAGATATAACCCTCTTGACTGAGATATCTTTACCTTTAAGTAAAACAGAGAGAAAAAGAACCCTAAAGAAGAAAGTCTAAAACAACTTGGTTAGATTTAACCTGTTCATGGGCAGTACTGGATTGTTAAGGTTCTGCCCACACACCCTAGCACCGGCTCAAGTAGAATTCAACATTTAAACATAGTATAATGGTGAGCTTTGAGTTGAGAAACCATGTTTTATACATAAGTACACAGAAAAATATTCTAAGAATATAGTTGAAGATATATTATTATAAATCAGAATATATGTGAGGAAGCACATTCCTCCTGGTTCCTGTCGTAGCTTTTTCTGTTTCAATACTTTAAGAGTCGCAATTAAAATCTATATCAACAGGAAACATTTTGTTTTAGAATCACCTCACTGAAAGCAATTTATGTCATATCGATCGATATATCTAAATTTATATTGAGTGCCAAAACCATCCTTTTCATACTGGTTTTTACAGAATAAAATGATTGTTTAGTTATTCTAAAAGAACATTTATTTGGCACGTGTTTCTATAAAAGCAGTACAAAAGAAGTTCCATTAGATTCTAAATCAAATTTGATTGTCTGTCTGTGATGTATGTTGTTGTACATAATTTAAACGAATGTTGCTTGCATCATTATGACAGATGCAGATTTCATTATAAATCAATTATTTATGTGACTCACCTGCAGTGAGCAATCTGCTGTTATTGCAACAACTCAATATTTACAAGGTCGTACTGACGGAGTCAATTAATTAATTATTAACGAATTTCACTAAATATAATATAATTATTATAATTATTATTATTATTATACAAAATATTGTTGTAAATTTGGATAGAAATTTAACATTTGAGCCGTGTCACGACAAAACCAACATAATGGGTTTGCGACCAGCATGATGGGTTTGCGACCAGCATGGATCGAGACCAGCCTGCACATCCGCGCAGTCTGATCAGGATCCATGCTGTTCGCTTACCAACTCTGTTACAAGAAGAGAAACTGATAGCGAACAGCATGGATCCTGATCAGACTGCGCGGATGCGCAGGCTGGTCTGGATCCATGCTGGTCGCAAACCCATTATGTTGGTTTTGTCGTGACGCGGCTCATTTAACTTTATTAGAATAATTATATCAATCGAATTTACAGAGATCTAGTTATTGACACTCCATTTTGCAACTATTCAGTAGGCGCATGTCTTTTTAAGCCGGTGCAAGGGAGCGTAAGAGATGTTGCACTTCTATATTATATCTCATGAACAAATACTGCAATTTTCATATACTTCTGTTGTTTTGATTGCATCCGATGAATTTCTTCTTTTCTATATTTTCACTTGAAAAATAATCACATTTTGGAGATGCTCAATGTAATTAGATGTGATATTTGTTTAAAAATTGTGGAAAAAACCCTGTAAATATTAAATTGGTTGTAACATATAAAAATACAGAAACGTATTTCAATATTTCTCAGTAAAAAAATAAGCAGACATTTTCCAAAATTTCATTTAAATTTGAATTCAATGCCTGTTTTTTCAGAGTGCATTTAGGAGTGTTTAAACAGGGTAAAACTGAAAAATTAAAATGTTCAAGGAAACTTATACACATTTTCTGTCTATCAATGCACTCGGAAGAATCTCAACATTTCCTCCCTAACGTAACATGTGAAGTTTGAATTAACAAACTAGACGTAGCAGCAGGTGATATGTGGCTGAAATCAATTCTAATTACCATCAAAATAATGAAGTGCTAAACTACAAAATCCAATTATCGTTTGTTAACACATCCTTAGACATGATCACAAATTCTTAAACTAGTTTTTTGTTTCATCTTAGGATAGCTTAACTAACCTTTAAAACCATCTTTTCATTCCCAAAAAGTACACGACTTGGTGTTTTCTTGCCATGTTTTTTCTTATGATTGACCTTTTCATTATCGTGTCAGATTTGAAACGATACATTGGGGATTATAATTTAATTGTTTTTTAGAATTCTAATGAATTGATAACTATGTATGGAAAGTTTTTGCCTTTTTGTTGCATTATAGACGCTAGTTTTGTCATCTTCAATAAGTAATACAATTTTAGAAATTGTAGACGGAAAGCTTCTCATATAATTATATAGAATCGCACATGATATTTCATGTAATTTAAACGCATAATTTAGTAGTTTAATAAATTGTTATAAATCGAGACACCGGCAACCTTTATAATTGATATATGTAGCTGATAAGTTAAATTAAATTTTAAATTTTAATTACCTAATGTAATACCACATGACTATTGTAAGATATCCTTTTAATCAAATGACTTCTATAACTGAATAACACGAGCTTTTGTACGCGGTTTTTCTAATGACATATAATGGCGAAATTAATTAACGTCAGCACACATGGGTAATAAAATGGAATATGTAATGTTTTTATAAAATAGAAAACAGACGGTTTCTTGCGACGAATGAACCTTTATATTCATTTCTATTTCTGATCAAAAGCAATCGACACAATTTCAAAATGTAAAACCCACGAAATACTACATAAATTATACATTGAATAGTCGGTAATTATTATAGCATGTATGAATCATACACTTTGTACGAAATAAACAAAGGACGAAACAAACATTAGAAACACACCATGGACGAAACACGCCATGGTCGAAACAAACTAAGGACGATAATTCTGGCACGGACAAATACATTTCATTTTACATTCCAGTATGCTTTCATTTACTGGTATTTGAAATTTAAAGTCGCTTTTGTGTTCAATTCAATTTCATTAAAATACAACAAACTATCATGAAGTTCCAATGATTATCTGTTATAAACGTTTCTCTTGATATTTTCCTAAACGAATTTCCGTAACAAGACTTTCATCAAATATCATATTCTCTTATTATTCTTTAACAAAAACATAATCTTCGCAACCTCTCATGGGATGCCAAACATCAAGTTACAGAGGCGGCTTTATATAATATATTTTCTTTTAGATAACAAATGATTACACACTGCGTGACTGGAGAACTTCAAACCTTTCCGAATTGTTTTAACAAAACTGACTTCTATTCCGAAAAAGTATGATTCATTCGGTCTCTAATCTAATATGGCATTTTCACAAAATTTACTCGACAAATTGCAGATGGACTGTTTTCGATTTGTGTGGAAATTAAAGATACCTTGTCACCCAAGAGACTTCTTGTTTGGTTCTTTGGAATAATATTTGAAAGAAATGAGACACTGTTAAGCCATTAAAATTTGAATATGACTAAGAGTGCAGGAGAGAGAAACAACAACATATGTTTTCAAATTGCAATTAAATGAACTACAAAAATTCAAGATGAAAACAATGAACGTTGTCATTTACGCAATTTGACAATATATATGACTCAGCAGAAGCAACAATTTTGACATAAACATTTACCTTATGTAATAAGACAGCTCCACGCAGTAGTAATTACTTATATATAATAGGAGTAGATTTTTATGGCTACAGTTTCTTGCTATAAGAAAGGAAGCGGTAATCATAAACAAAACATAATATTGTTACTATAAAGTAATATCATAACTCTGTACTTGCTTAATTAATAAATTATTGTATAAGTTTGAGACTTAGTAACCAAGTGTGTATTTCCAATAATTATGATTAACATACTCACTTGGCTTTACCAGGTCATGATTAAATGTTGAATTCTGCTGAAGCCGGTGCTAGGGGCATGGACGGTAGCTTGCAATTACCACTACCGTCCATGGACAGGCTTAATCAAACAAAGCCTGAAACATTAATATAAAATGCAGGAGTTGTTTCGTAATCAAGCTTTGATTTTATAAATAGGTTTAAATAAATCTGAACTATATTAATCTTTAGGTGTGCTATGAAAGAAATTCCGTCGTTGAATGTTGAATTCTTGGCACATTAGCAAATAAAATCAGACAAAAGATTCTGCTGTTATATTTACATATACTTAAGTTGTTTCCTCGATAATGACTTAGAAATTAATATTTCTATTGTTTATACACATATCTCTTGTATTAAGCACATGTTCTTGCAAGCGAACTGATACTGTTTGCTCAACAATAGCCGTTACTTGTACAGTTAACAATGTATGATTTAGCAGTTTTGTTCGAATCAATGTTCTCTTTCTCTAACGTTAATACAAAGATATCACAGTACGCAATTTGTCTTGTAACTAAATGTTTTGCAACATATAAACCCGACATAATGACAGACATTATTATTTATGACTGTCTTTCTGATACATGCTTAAAACTGACGACATCTTATCTATATTGAATGATATTATAGATATTACAAGGATTTTCACCGGTCAGTTGAAAATTGCAAACTAAAATCCGGGAATCTCATAGACTATTCTATATTAATAGTATAATAATCTAAAGGATCTTTCTGAAATGTATACACGTCTAAATTACAAAATGTATAAATTAATCTAAAGGAGTATCGGCATTTTATGACATTTTAAAAGGAAGAGACGAATATACGTCCACGATTCAGGAAAAAAGCATGTGCATACCGAAATACACCGTGCAAGTAAAAGCAGTTTTACCTCGTTTGAGCAATTTTTTTTATTTTTCTAAGATACTTCTTGTTTAAGAGTGAAATTGCTTAACATTTAAAAAAATATAAGTCTGACTTCATATAAATTTCATAAAAGCATAATATATGACTGGAAATGAAAAGAAAACTTTTTACTTAAAACTCGAGAATCGATAAATCGCGGTCCAATAATGTATCTCATTCCAAAAAAGCGACTAAATATTGTTCACTTTACATATTTATAAACATTGTGATGACATGTTGTGTTTCATAACTTTGGCAATAAACTTTGAATAAGGACAAACCCATCGAGGGTATAGAAACCATAACACAAAGCTGACAGTTGCTGACTAGGGTTTTTATTACGCATGTTTATTTAGGATAATAAAAAGTGCAACATTTGCCAAGACGTCTCTTGTGCTTTGTATGGCAATGGATTATAGCTATGAAATAGTTTGATATTATAATAGTAAAAACTCTAAATGAATATACGTAAAGCAAATTGGTAGCTTTCAAAGATCATCATATCTGATGACAATAAATGTATTAAGATTATTTACTTTCTTTTTGTTTATTTATACTTTTATCTACTTTATTTGAAAACTTTAAATAGTTAAAAATACCTATTTTCAGAAATTAAAATCGTTTTGCTGCAATGTAAGTATATCAAAAGTATATTAAATGTTTTATATAAAATTGATGTTATTATTAAAATACAAACGACTTTAATTCTTTAAAATAACAACCCTATCCTTGACATATCAACGTTACCAATGTTGTAAATGAGTGAATGGATATTTAATGGAAGTTTGATTAATCTTTGAACACATAAATATATTATTATTTCAAGAGGAAGGGCAGGTACGTTTTTCTTTAAATATTGTAATAAAATCGTTGTTTAATTTATCAGACATTTTAGTCCGTTCTACCTGATTAAAAGTTATATTTTACTTTTTGTAGAAACGATTGTTGATGCTTAAAGATTTTCATAATTTCCTATAAAGGACTCGTTTAAACAAGGTATAATTAAATGATAAAATTCAGTCATCGTGTCAACTTTATGACACATATCCTATTGTAATAAACAGTGGTTATTGGAAGAAATGTTATTTAGACACAACTGCACATAACATCTCAAACAAAATCAGGTGTTATTTTTAGTAAAAAGAGAAATATTTTATACATGTCTTTAGTGAAATCAGAGCTTATTAAAACTTTCCGTGCAAAAGAACACTCTATGAGACTATAGACATTTTCTTTATTATTTCATAGACAATGAACTTTTCTATTTCATTTTTATGAAATCATATACTAATGAACTATTCAAATTGTATCATCTGTTCCATCAAGTTATGACAGTAATAGTATTGAATTCATCTTCACTGCAGGAATCACAGTATGGCCAACTTCTAACAATGATAAATTTTCCAGACAGAAATTCTCTTTATTGGCTACAGGAATTTTGAATAGTCAACTCATGTTTCAAAACTGATCAAAGTTTAAGAACTGAGTAAACTGTTATATTTTAAATGTTGGCATTTTTATCAAATAATGCGATAATAAATGTTTGTTTGTTTGTTTGTTTTGGGTTTTACGTCACTTTGACACAGTATAGGTCATATCGCGACGTTCCAGCTTTACTGGTGGAGGAAGACCTCAGGTGCCCTTCCGTGCATTATTTCAGGCACGAACGGGCACCCGAGTAGAACCACCGACGTTCCGTAAGCTAGCTGGATAGCTTCCTCACATGAAAGAATCCAAAGTCCCTGTCGGGATTCGAACCCACAGCGGTGAGGGGCAAGTGGTTTGAAGTCAACGACCTTAACTTAACCACTCGGCCACGGACGCCCCGATAATAAATGTAAAGTACGGGAAAACATTTAACAACCCCAAAAAGCCTAAACATATCAAATTTGAAAATGCAATAACATTTGACAAAATTTGCGTTTGTTCTAAGATCAAACTTTTATACTGTGCTAAAACAAATGATATTTGTTTCTTTATAAAACTTTGCTTCTTGTAATGTATCTTTTCAAAACCTTTAAAGTATAATGCTTTACTAATGATATATAAGGATAGAAAATTACAACCACGAGTTGTATGACACATCACTTAACAAATACATTGGTAGTAGACGTAGCGCTAACATATAAGGTGTTTATACCTTTTTTGTAACAACCATAATAAAGAAAGTGAATATCTGAACAAAACGACAAAATTGTTTGTTATCCCAGTTTATCAAAAAAGTCGATTTTTGATTTGTACATTCGTCCCCTATACAGCGATTAGACACCAATGGGCACATTTTCCATCAGTGTTTCAAATATAAATTAAAACGATCGTACAATTGCCAGATATCCTATTTAATGTTTCGACATTTTCCCTATGACTTGATTCGTATGCAGCACTAAATGCAGTTACCGTTTGTTGAAATCTGCTGGTAAATGTATGAGGCGTTGTACATAAGAGGAATTAAACGATCGTAAAATGCATCATCATTAGGATATTCTTGAAAAAATACTGGAAACAAAACATGTTTATGGTGTTCTTTGCTGTTTAGGATGGACATTTATGTGATAATAATAATAATAATGATAATTCGTTGTAGAACAATATGTAATCCGTTATATATTAGGATATAATGGATCATGTAAACATCATTCATATATAATTCTTTCGTAATGTGTTATCAGTCATAATTCAAATACTATAAAAAAATAATATTTTTGATTTCAGAGAACTAACAGCGTACATCCTTGAATTTTTATGCACAACGGTATTTTAAATAAGTAATAAAAACAAGTCTTTTCCTGAAAAAATGCGTAAAGGTAACATTACGTTTGAAGCATAAATTGAGTTGAAGCAAGGTCATAATTATAGCATGTGGTTCCAAAACCCTATAAAATGTTTAGTGGAATTTTAGCAAAACAAGATAATTATGTTTTTTGAATAGCATCCAATTAGCAGTGCTTAACCTGAATGGGTTTATTGTTCGTTTTATGTATGCATCTGCAAATCTGAAAATAATTGCAAACATTAATTAATTCCGATATGTTTATCTCCCAGTTATACAATAATTCCCCCCCCCCAAGACGAATACAAACTTTGTATCTCTTTTATATTTGCAAAACAGTAACAAATTTGCAAACTTATACCAGTTTGCCAAGTCAACTTATAGAAACAAAGATGAGATAAAGACAAATGACCCATTTTCGTCTAGAAATGTAAGAGGCTTAATTAATGTTATTTACAAACTGGCTGGCAGTGTTTTTATCAAGATAAATGCAGATGACCTTATATCAGAAATAAAGCATAACTGGTATTTTTTACTATGTCATTTTCTTATATAATTATAATAGATCTACAACTGCCAGATTAAATACCATATGACTTGATTTGTTTTCAAATTTCTTGTATTAAACGCAGTTATTTGAACGTTTCGTGAAATATGCTGGTAAATTTATGAGGCGTTGCACACAGGTGCAATTATTTCCGCATGCCTGTCCAGCCACAACGAATAAAGTTTTAAAGATTGACTTTTGTTTAAAGATGTATATTATCCATTTGGAAATATGGCGCTTTAACTATTACAGAAATAGCTAAAAAAAACACCATGCATTGCCAAGTCTATAGCTAACTTCACAGCCTTCCCTATTGTTAAAAATAACCTCATGTATTGCAATTATGACTCTTTTTTATACTTTGCTCATATGCTCCTGATCATTTTAAACAAAAATGTGCTTTGTACAGAAAAATAATATTGTTTTGTTTAAAAACCATGCAAGTGTTATTCCTTGGAGATATTTCTTCGTTATCTAATCATAAAATATTTGAAAACGGGCAAATGTTCAAAAAGCTAATTTCAATTTCAATTCATCTGCATAATTGTTTTGTCTCAAGAGTTAATATTTCTAAAGAACAAACTTTTTGATATGATTATTTTAATGCACCATTTTTGTAGAAGGTTATAAAACGTATAGACGAATGTTCGTTACATTTTGAGAAATACTGCCATGAGCTAACTTGCTTGTCTCAACCACCTGGGTATTTATTATAAAGAGGGAAAGCACATAAACCTTGAATAATTTTACGATTATGTAATATTATGAAATACAAAGTTCATCTTGTTTTTTTCGAATATTTTTATATCAACGCCGCATCAATGTCAAATCAATATAATTTACAAAGGCAATGAAAGAACAAAAGTCAAAGCTTAATAAATATGAGTCAAAATAAGATAAAAACATACACCCAGAAACGTTATAATGCTGTATCATGCATTTATGCAAATATATATACTTATTTGCAAAAAAAAAAAAAGACAATAACTCTTGAATGACCATAAATGTGTTAAATGTTAATTGAACTACAGCTAAAACCAGAGAAAGGCCAATCTGAAAACATTTTATGATACGATGATTGTACAATAGTTATAAAACTATACGCCTACGTGGTGAGTTGTTGATGCTGAGATAATAAATATCAACAAAGAGGCTGACATAAATATAAACCCAGTTATATCCAGTGTCCTACTTTCTACAAGAGGCAGATTAATGTATGATACATAATGATAAAGCTGTTATAAGATTTATTATGTTAGTAGCTCTTACATCTAACACCTTTGCTGAACCATAATGAAATAAACGTTTCAGCAAAACAATAAACCGAATCCATTACGAAACAAGAGCAATGTTAGCCATCCCTCGCCGAATGTGTTTGCTGATTGGAAAAATGTATTTGAAGTAGAGCAGAATAGTTCAAGTGAAAGAGGTCTTTTGGTAATGAAAACTGATGGCTGAAGTGATTACAAATTTGAAAACAATGTGAATACTGATGGCTGAAAATAACAAAGGGCAATAACTGCAAAATAATGCTGGGTAGGTTATCATTCTTGCACACTGCACTCCTCCGCAATGAGATCTATCCACCTATGATTTTCAAGTTGATATCTCTAACACTTTTTGAGATAAGCTCCGGACAAAAAGTATGAAAAATAACAAAGGGCAATAACTCAAAAATTATACAGTGTAGAGTTATCATTCTTGCACACAGCATTCCTTCCCAATAAGATCTATCCACCTATGAAGTTTCATGTTGACATCTTAAAGACTTTTGAGTTATGCTCCACTCAGGTGAAAAATTATGTATGAAAAAAAAAGCAAAGGGCAAGAACTCAAAAATTATGCATGGTAGTGTTATCATTCTTGTGTGCTGCACACCTCCTGAGTGAGATCTATGCACCCATGAAGTTTCATGTTAATATCTCAAAGGCTTTTTGAGTTATTCTCTGGACAAAAATTAAGTTTGGAAAATAACAAAGGGCGATAACTGAAAAATTATACAGGGTAGAGTTATCATTTTTGTGCATGCACTGCACACCTCCTTTATATAATCTATCTACCTATGAAGTTTCAAGTTGGTACCTCAAATACTTTGTGAGATATGCTCCGGACAAAAATGTCGGACGGAAGGACGGACGGACGGACGTTCTTACCAGAGCTACATCATGGGGTTTTCTTTTGTTATTTCTTTTGTTCTTTTTAACCCCACAATGCAGAAAATATCCCCACAAGAGAAACGGAATGAATGACATCAAAGACATCTATTGTTATGAGAACAATATACCAAACCCCATAATGTAGCTCTTGTTTGTACGGATGAACGGACTGACGGAAGGACAGACGGACGGAGACCATTTCTATATCCCCCCGCCTTTCGGCGGGGAATAAAAGACCAAAATAAATATACCAAAGATTTGATATCTTTAGATAATGTTTTTGTTGTTGCTTTTCGTTTGTTTGTTTTTTGTATTTATGTTTTTTTTCTTTGCTTTAATTTTGTTTGGTTAGGTTTTTCGGTATACCAACACAAGTCACGCGCATCATTCCAGCTTTACTTAGTCTGGAGGAGGAAGACTTTAAAAAGGTTCCGCTCCGTGCATTATTTCTGGTTCGAACGGACTGGCTACTTACATTGATTTATATAAAAAAACACTGAAAGGTGCTTTTATTTTCTTCTCAAAAACTACGAAAGTGATTTAATGAATATTCTAATCAGTAATTAGTGGGATTTTTATGCTTTATAGGGGTATAACCCGTTTTTATACCACAAACGAAGGTGTTGTATAAAATACCAAACTAATTAATAGAAACAAATGCGGTAAATAAGACATGTCAGAGATAGGTTAATGTGTACCAAGAAGGTAAAGTACGCGCAAATGATACGAACTGTGGTTATGTAGACAATATTTTCATAGAGGGCAATAAGTCATAGATGATATGGCAAGTTTACTCTAATTTATGTCATTATTCATTCAAACTGTGGAATGTTGAGTCCAGTTGAAGCTGAAGTTGAAAATATCCACTTGGACTGTCAGTTATATTTCACTATTTATGTTATGGCTATTGTCGACGTAAAGCCGTCAAATAAAAAAGAACACACACACCTCAAAATAGATCTTAAAGTCTAAATCATAAAAGGTAGAATTTCAACATGTAGCTCAACTTGGACAATTACTTAAAACGGACAAAATATGCAGACAATAATAATGATTAAACAGATATATGTATACCAAGATTTAAATTGAAAATCGACATAAAGTGCAATTCTTTGCCCTATTAAAACGCTTTCCTTTTGTTTTCAAGAAAAATTGGCAATGCCGTATTAATAATATGTATATAGTATATTTTACAGTTACAATAAGGTTACAAAATGTAATCATTTATAATTTTCTCAATATATTTTAAAAATGTGTCCACTTTATGTTCTCTGGTATATTTATCAAATTTTATAATGAGAAATTCTTACTATACAAGGATCGTTGAATTTTAACAAATTCAAATGACAAGAGACAAGAGACAGTATGACATAGTCTATGCACTTTACTGCCGTCAATATTCAATTAAAGGTCATATTTTGTTCCAATAAATAGATATAAATGGTATAAAAAGTGACATCAATAATAATCTAATTCTGAAGAAAGAGACAAATAATAACATGATTGGACATCGTCTAGAAATATTGAACAATTTATAATACTGCACAATTTCATGTCATACTTATATTAATAAAGGTAACTATTTCTAACCAAATTACTTAATGTCGATTTCTACATAAAAAGTACGATTGTTATTCTTTTACCAATTCGATAAAAGCGAAAATATTTGAAATACTTAAAGAAAATGTGTCCGATATGCATTTGATGTAGATATTTTAAACTATTGAAATGAAAACAAGGCTATATTGGGTAGGATTTGCATCTGATTTAGATATTTTGGACAATGACAAAAAATACGAAATACATTTGATATTGAATATTTGGACTCCGGAAATGAATATGAAGCTAAAATATGATAAGATTGCATCCGATAATGATTTTGTTTGGAACATAACGTTGTTCAAACGCTATAAGTAGGTGTAAAATAAAGATGCTTATAAAAATTATGTTTCAGTTCTGCAACAAATTTGAAGTGTCAACGCAAAACTTTTGCGCTGTTGTGAATATAAAATTGCTTCGAGCAAGTTTCTACGTTAGTTAAAATCACTATATACAGTGACATTATATTTGTACATTTCTTTTCTATTAGAGTGGTCCTCCTTCAATATCATATTTGAAATAAGAACGCATCACAGCGGGAACAGTACATGTACATAACTATTAGATTTTGTAATCTATATTTAATAACTATTGACCATACGTGAAATGGATTTTTATATCAAGTTAATAACAGAGTTTATTTTCTGATTCTTTATGGGCAACGATTTGAAATAGTTTATATAATATAATTAACAATTCATTTTCAAGGGAAAAAATATTAAAATTTTTTTTTAAAGGTAACATAACGTTCGAAACATAACTTGAATCTAATTGACGTCATATAGCATGTGGTTCCAAAACCCTATAAAATGTTTATTACACTGAGTGGAATTTTAGCAAAACAAGCTAGTTACGTTCTTTGAATAACACCCAATTACCAGTGACCTGACGGGGTTTATTGTTCGTTTTATGTATGCATCTGCATGTGAAAATAATTGCAATCATTAATTAATTCCGATATCTTTATCTTCCAGTTATACAAGAATCCCCCCAACGACGAATACATACTTTGTATCTCTTTTATATTTGCAAAACAGTAAAAATTTACAATCTTATACCAGTTTGCCAAGTTAACTTATAGAAACAATGATGAGGCAAAGATAAAAGGCCCATTTCCATGTAAAGATAGGATAGGTTAAATTAATGTCATTTACACATTTGCTGGCAGTAAACAGTAATTGTTCAAAATAAATACAGATGACCTTATATCAGAAATTTGGTGTACAATAACTGGCATTTTTTATGCTATTTTCTTATAATATTATAGTATATCTACATTTGTCAGAAATATTATTAAATGTTTCGACGTTACCAAATGATTTTATTCGTTTTCATCTATTTTGTAGCATTAAACGAAGTTACGTGAAATTTGTGTGGAATCTGCTGCTAAATGTATGTAACGTTGCACAGAAGCATTTTTTTCCACACGCCTTCCGAGCTACAACGAATACTGTTTTAAAGATTGATTTTTGTTTGAAGTTGTATATTATCTATTTGGTAATATGGCGCTTTAACTATTACAGAAATAGCTAAAAAATGTATTGCCAAGTCTATAGATAACTTCACAACCTTACATTTGATAAAGAAATAACCTCATTTTTTGCAATTATGACTCTTTTTTATACTTTGCTCATATGTTTAATTAAACAGTCTTTTACTCCTAATCAATTTAAACGAAAAAATGTGTTTTGTATAGGAAAACAATTTAGTTTAGTTTATTCCTTGGAGATATTTCTTCGTTATCTAATCATAAAACATTTGCTTGAAAACGGGAAAATGTTCGAAAATGTAATTTCAATTTCAATCCATTTGCATAATTGTCTTGTCTAAAGCGTTAATATCTCGGAACAACAAACTTGTTGATATAATTCTTCTAATGCACCATTTATAAACGTTCAGACGAATGTTACTGCCATGAGCAAACTTGCTTGTCTCAACCTCCTGTGTGACAAATTGTATCTGTTGATTTAAAATAATGCCGCAAGTTAGGAGTTCTTTTTCTTATAAAGAGGGAAAACAGATCTACCTCAAACAATTGGATGTAATATAATGAATTACAAATTTCATCTTGTTCATTTCGAATATTATGTCAACGCATCAATGTCAAATCAATAAAAACCTATATAGGTGATGGAAGAACAAAAGTCGAAACTTTATCGAGGTAATATTGAATCAATACATATATAAAACACGTTATACCAAAATATTTATGCAAATTTATATACTTAGTTTGCAAATAAAGACAATAACTTTTGAATGACCATAAATATGTTATGTTAATTAAACAACAGCTAAAACAGCATAATGGCCAATCTAAAAATATTCCTTCTTCAAGTGAGATTTATCAAATTCATGGGTTACATTTGATCTAGTATTTAATTTAGTAGTAGTAACAAATACTTGAAGAACATGCATTAAAGAAAACATTTGAATACATAAATCCAAACTTTGATCGCCAAACCAAATCCGTTATTTTTGTGTGCAATTCATTATTTCTCGACAAAAGTTTTTATTTTAAAAAATGCGATGCAAGAAGTATAGAGAAATTTATCTTAACTATATATTTCAGTTGAATCGTCTTATTATGATAGCAAAGTAATTGTACGATGTAACGATATACCAGCTTTGCTAATAATTATTCCTGACATAATGATTGCCGACTCGTAACTTCGTGGTGAGTTGTTGATGATGAGATAATAAAGATAAACACAGAGGCTAACAAAAATATATACCTAGTGTCCTACTTTCCACAAGAGGTAGACTAATGTATGATATATATTAATTAAGCTGTTCTTAGTAATATTATGACAGCAGCTCTTATATCTAACACCTTTGCTGAACTATTAAACTAATAAACATTTCAACAATACAATATTCTGAATCCATTACGAAAACAGTGACCAAGATGAATTGATATCTTAAGTTAATGTTTTTGTTGTTGTGTTTCGTTTTCAGCACAAGTCACATGGCGCAATTCCAGCTTTACTGCAGGATGAAGACTTTAAACAGGTTCCGCTGCATGCATTTTTTCAGTTCAGGTGCTTATATCTTCTTCTCAAAAACTAGGATGTAATACATTTTGTAATAAGTACTAGTAATTAATGGGAAATTGGTGCTTTGTAGGGGTATAACCCGTTTTTATACCACAAACAAAGGAATTTGTTGTATAAAATACCAAACTAATTGATAGAAACGAATGCGGTAAATAAGACATGTCAGAAATAGGTTAATGTGTGCCAGGAAGGTAAAGAACACTATTAATGATGACGCAAATGGTATGTAGACGGGGGAAAGGAACGGAGAGAAAGGAACAATCAATTAAATGTATATCTATATATGCATAAAATTATCTTGATTTATGTCATTGTTAATTCAAACTATGGAATATTTAGTCCAGTTAAAGTTGCAAATATTCCCACGGACTGTGAGGTATATTTCACTATTTATGTAATGACATTGGTAAATGTATACAGTAAAGTCGTCAAATAAAATGAAAATGAAGCTCCATTGAGGTCTAAAAGTCCGAAATTATATAACTTAAAATGTTCACATAGCTCAAGTTAGAGGCGTACTTAAACCGATTAAGCAAAAGATGATTAGAATACATATATCTACTCAAATTTTAATCGAAATCGATATGTTATGCAATTCTTTTCCCGATTTGAATTGGAAAACACTTTCCGTACTTTCATGAACATTCGAAAATTCTGTGTAAATAATACGTCCTCGTATATACGTTATTTAACAGTTATAATAACGTCGTCACAAAAATACAAACAATATCCTCATAGAATTTATTGCTATTATTATGTATGTTTATAATAATATGCTTAGTTTAGCTAGTTTCTTTACATTTTCACTATTTGTTTAGTTTTGCAGATGATTTTTTACCTTCAAGAATTCTGATGTATTTTGTAAAACAAATTCAATTATCAAGAGGCAGTTTGACAATCTTGAATAGACCATGTAGTCTTCTGCCGTCAGAACTCAATAAAAGGTCTGATTTTGTTTCAATAAATAGAGATAAATGGTATAAATAGTGAAATGAGAAACGAATTCAGACTGATAAAATAGACAAAATTATGACATAAAGATGGGCATTGTCTAGAAATATTGAACAAGTTGTAAAGCAGCACAATGTCCTGTAAGACCTATTTAAAAAGGAGAAACCTTTTTTTAAACAAATTACTGAATATCGATATCTTCATAAATATGTAAGATTGTCATTCTTTTACCATTTCAATACAGCGAAAATAATTGAAAATGTATGCGTCATGCATTTGGTATAAATATTTCAAACCCTTGGAATGAAAACGAGGCTATATTTGGTAGGATATGCATCTAATTAAGATATTTTGGACTCTGAAAATGAAAACGAGGCTATATGGGGTACGAAATACATTTGATATTGAATGTTTGGACTCCAGAATGAAAAGGAAGCTAAAATATGATAAGATTACATCCGATAATGATTTTGTTTGGAACATAACGTTGTTCAAACGCTACAAATTAAATGGTTATATTGTATTAGGTGTATAATAAAAATGCTTAGTTAACTTTTACAAAAAATGAGTATAAACACCAATATTTTGTGCTGTTGTAAATAAAATATCGGTCAGAGTAAGTTTCTACGTTAGTTAAAATGATTTATCAGTGGCACTATATATGTACATTTTGTTTTGTTAAGAGTGGTCTCCATGAGTTTAAAAGCGCTACAGCGGAAGGAGCGCATGAACATAATTCCTAAATTTTGTTATTTATATCTGTAAACAATTGACCATACGTGATGTGGATTTTTATATCAAGTTAACAACATCGGTGATTCTGATTCTTTATGCACAACGATATTTGAAAAACTGATAATAATTATTCATTCTCTGGGGGAGGGGGAAAAATATTAAAAATTAAAATATAAAGGTACCAGAGCGTTTGGTCGAAGCCACGTCATATTGCATGTGGTTTCAAAACCCTATAAAATGTTAATCACACTGAGTGGAGTTTAAACAAAAATAGCTAGTTATGTTTTATTTGAATAACATCCAATAAGCAGTGCTTAACCTGGTGCGGTCTATTGTTCATTTTATGTATGCATCTGCATAACGTGTGATAATAATTGCAAACATTAACTGATTCCCATATGCTTATTTACAGTAACACAAGAATTTCCTCCCACGACAAATGCAGACTTGAAATCTTTTATATTTACAAAACAGCAATACATTAGCAAGATTGTACCCGTTTGCCAAGTTATTTAAAAGAAACAATGATGATATGAAAAAATGGCCCATTTCCGTCTATAGATAGGTTAATTCAAAATAATTAACACACTGGCTAGAAGTTACGTTCAGTGAGTTTACAAAAATAAATGCACATGACTTCGTATCAGAAATATTATATAACTAGTTTTTTTTACATATTGTTAAATAATCATAGAAGAGCTACATTTGCCAGATATTTTATCAAATATTTCAATAATTTCCCCATGACTTGAATCGATTTTTATCTTTTTTACTGTATGTAAAATGTGTTAAATCTGCTAGTAAATGTATGAGGGGTTGCACACAGGAGCAACTATTTCAACACGCCTGCTCAGCCACAGCGAATAAAGTTCTTAAGCTGGATTTTATTTTGAAGATATATACATATATTATATTTTGAAGTATGGCGCTTTAAAGAAATATTTTAAAAAATGAGATCAGGGATTAACAAGGCAAAGGCAATGTTCACAAACCGATGTATTGCCAAGTCAATTAGCTAACTTCTCAGCCTAACTTCGTTAAAAATAACCTCATTTATTGCAATTATTATTGCAATTATTGCAATTTTCATGCTTTGCTCAAATGTTTACACTCTTTTACTCCTAATCAATTTAAACTTGAAAACTGCACTTTGTACAGGAAATAAATTTTGTTTAGCTTTAATATTATGCAAGTGTTATCTCTTGGAGATATTTCTTTGTTATCTAATCATGAAATATTTGCTTGAAAAACGGGAAAATGTTCAAAATGCAATTTCAATTCATCTACATAATTGTTTTGTCTAAAGGGTTAATATTTCTGAACAAGAAACTTGTTGATATAATTCTCCTGATGCACCATTTTTCTGTAGAACGTTATGAAAGCTTCAGACGAATGTTCGTTACATTTTGAGGAATACTGCCATGAGCACACTTGCTTGTCTCAACCTCCTGGGTATGATCGGCTGTGGAAATTGTGTCTGATTGTCTAAATCAATGGCGCAAGTTTGAACTTAACAATTCTCTCTCTCTAATAAAGGTAAAGCACATCTACCTTGAACAATTTTACGTAATATTATGAAATACAAAGTTCATCTTGTTCGTTTCGTATATAATATCAACGAATCACTGTCAAATAAATAAACTGCAAGAACGAATGTAAGCCGAAACTTTTTATAATATTATTTCTATGACACGATGATTGTAGATTCGTTATTAACTGTACGCCTACCTTGTGAGTTGTTGATGCTCAGATAATAAATATAAACACAGAGGCTAACAAAAATATATACCCAGTGCCCTACTTTCCGCAAGAGGCAGATTAATGTATGATTGATATTGATTAAGCTGTTCTTAGTAATATTATGATAGTAGCTCTTATGCTGAACCATAATCAGATAAACATTTCAGCCACAAGAATATAATCCAAATCCAACTAATTTAAAAATTAATATATACCAAAGTATTGATATTTTAAGATCACAATGTTGTTGTTGTTGTTTGTTTGTTTTTTCATTCATGTACAATTTTGAATTGATTTCTCTGTATAGAGTCTTATTCTCGTAATATAATGATCGTTAAATTAGAACAGACCCAATTGGCAAGAGAAAGTGTGACAATCTTTAATAGTCCATGTAGTCTCCTGCCGTCAGATATCAACAAAAGGTCTGATTTTGTTTCAATAAATATAGATAAATGGTAGCATCAGAAACAAATTCAGTCTGATAAAATAGACAAAAAAATGACAGTAAATGGGCATCGTCTAGAAATATTGCACAATTTGTTACAAAAGGAAACTTTTTCAAAACAATTAACTAATTATGCCGGTTTGTACATAAATTTATAAAGCAGTCAGTCTTTTACCAATTCGATAAGGGAAACATACTACATTAGAGGAACCAATGTCGTTATCCGAGAATAGTTTCCACAGAAAGGTCATCGCTGTAATGTGATATTGAAAGAGCCATATACTTTATAAAATTACAGGTGTTGTGATAAAACATCCAATCTTTTAAATTGTAATATATTGTTCAAACCGATAAACCCTAATTAAACTGTATTTCTTTGCAAACAGTTTAACCGAAATGTTAACTTAAATGAAAGGGCACTCGGCCAATATATACCGGCTTCAGAAAAAAACATTTTGTTTTTAAAAGAAGATATTAGTCGTAAAACAAAAACAAAAGAAAGTTTAAGCAAAATCTTCATATATTTTAGTCTATTCCTATTAAGCTACTGTATGTTCTTGTGTTCATTTTGTGTTACCTAACCAGTGATAACTTTATATAAAGACTGGAAAACGTTCAATATTTAGTGTCCGTCATCTTTCATGAACCAAATTGCAGTACTTAACCTGACGGGGTTTATTGTTCGTTTTATGTATGCATTTGCATAACGTGTGAAAATAATTGCAAACATTAATTAATTCCGATATGTTTATCTTCCAGTTATACAAGAATCCCCCCAACGACGAATACAGACTTTGTATCTCTTTTATATTTGCAAAACAGTAATACATTTGCAAACTGATACCAGTTTGCCAAGTTAACTTATAGAAACAATGATTAGACAAAGATAAAAGGAACATTTTCATCTAGAGATAGGTTAAATTAATGTCATTTACACATTTGCTGGCAGTAAACAGGGAAGTTTTCAAAATAATACAGATGAATATAGTATATTTGGTAATTTTTATTTTGTAACATATTGTTAATTATTTAATTATAGTAGATCTACATTTGTCATATATCTTATAAAATGTTTCGACATTTCCCTATGATTTGATTCGTTTATATCTATTTTGTAGCATTAAACGCAGTTATGTGAAAATGTTGTGGAATCTGCATCTAAATGTATGTGGCGTTGCACAGAAGCATTTTCTTCCACACGCCTGTCGAGCAACAACGACTACAGTTTTAAAGATTGATTTTTGTTTGAAGATGTATATTATCTTTTTGTTTGTATGGCGATTTAACTATGACAGAAATAGCTATATTTCATTTAATTCGTCTTATTATGATAGCAAAATTACAGTTACGATAAAACGATTTACCAGCTGTGCTGAATATTTCTATGACACGATGATTGTAGACTCGTTATGAAATTGTACGCCTACGTGGTGAGTTGTTGATGCTGAGATAATAAATATAAACACAGTGGCTAACAAAAATATATACCCAGTGTCCTACTTTCCACAAGAGGCACATTAATGTATGATATATATTGATTAAGCTATTCTTATTAATATTATGATAGTAGCTATAATCTAAAATCTTTGCTGAACCGTAATTAGATAAATATTTCAGTAAAAAAATATTATCCAAATTCATTAGGAAAATAGGGACTAGTTTTAAGAATAAATTTACCAAAGTATTTATATTTCAAGATCATAATGTTTTTATTGTTGTTTTTCGTTTTATGTTTATTTTCTTTGCTTTGGTTTTTAGTTGGTTCTTTTGTCACATTAACACAGGTGACATGGCGACTTTTCAACTTTACTGGAGGAGGAAGACCTAAGGTTTCGCTCTGTGTATTATTTCAGGCTCGAATGGATTGTCGGTTTAAATGTGTTGTTCTTTATTTAGATCACCATGACTCTGCATTGATGTATAAAAACATTGATAAATGATCATATGTTCATCTGATCTTCTCAAAAACGACGTAAGTGACGTAATGAATATTCTAGTAATAAGTGGGATTTTGATGCTTTGTAGGGATATGACACGTCTTTATACCGCAAACGAACGTGTTGGTTGTATAAAATACCAAACTAATTGATAGTAACGAATGCGTAAATAAGGAATGTCAGGCATAGGTTTATGTGTGCCAAGAAGGTAAAGAACGCTATAGATTATTACGCAAATGTTACGAAAGATGGTTATGTAGACTATAATATCGATAGAAGAAACAGGAAACATCAATTAAGTCATATATACGATATCTTAATTTATGTAATTGTATATTCAAACTATAGTTTTGAGTCCAGTTGAAGCTAAAAATATTCCATCGGACTGTCATGTATATTTCACTATTTATCTAATGAATTGGTATAATGAAAAGTCGTCAAAAAATTATTTAAAAAAGCTGCACTAGATTCGAATTCTAACATAGGAACACTTGGACACTTACTAAAACGGACAAAGTTTGCAAAAGATGGTTAAGATCTACTCAGATTTAAATTGAAAATCGTCATTTAATGCAATTCTTTTCGCGATTTGAATTGCAAGCGTTTAAGCGCTTTCCCTTTTTAGATCACATGAGCTTGCTCATGGTGAGCTTTCAGGATCGTTGAATGTCCGTCGTCCGTCGTCTGTCGTCCGTCAACACTTGTTCGTTAACACTCTAGCGGTCACATTTTTGCCTCAATCATTATCAAACTTGGTCAGGATGCTTATCTAGTTGATAGCTCGGATGAGTTTGAACATGGGTCATCTCGAATGAAAAACTAGGTCACCGAAGCTAAATATAGAAAAACCTTGTTAACACTCTAGCGGTCACATTTTTGCCTCAATCATCATTAAACTTGCTCAGGACGCTTGTCTATGTAATAGCTCAGATGAGTTCGAACATGGGTCATCCCGGATGAAAAACTAGGTCACCGTAGCTAAAAATAGACAAATCTTGTTAACACTCTAGCGATCACATTTTTGACTCAATCATCATCAAACTTGGTCAGGATGCTTGTCTATGTGATAACTCGGATGAGTTCGAACATGGGTCATCTCGGATGAAAAACTAGGTCACCTGAGCTAAAATTAGGAAAATCTTATTAACACTATAGTGGCTACTGTTTTGATCCAAATATCCTGTAAATTGGTGTTAAAGTTTGTTTTGATGATTTCTTGGTCAAGTTCGAACATGGGCCATCTCGGATGAAAAACTAGGTCACACCGCCCAAATATGGAAAAACCTTGTTAACACTCTAGTGGTCACATTTTTGACTCAATCATCATCAAACTTGGTCAGGATGCTTGTCTAGGTAATTGCTAGGATGAGGTCGAACATAGGTCAACAGAGCTAAAAATAGAAAAATTTTGTTAACACTCTAGTGGCTACTGTTATGATCCAAGTATCCTAGAAATTGGTCTAAAAGTTTGTTTTGATGATTTCTAGGTCAAGTTCGAATATGGTTCACCTGGTCACACTGCTCAAATATGGATAATCCTTGTTAACACTCTAGTGGTCACATTTTTGACTAACATGCCATGAAACGTGGTCAGAATGCTTGTCTAGGAAATTGTTCGGATGAGTTCGATGGGTCAGTTGAACGATCTAGGGCCATCATGGCCCTCTTGTTTAAAACTATTTGGCAATAATACGTATATACTATATTTTACAATTACAATAACGTCAAAAAGAAAAGAAAAACTCAATTAATTGCAATATCGTCATTAAATATGTGATAATTATGTGTTAAATAATACCGGTAGTATATTTAGTTTGAAATCAATCATTTTTATTTTTTACTTTTTCCTTTAGCTTTGCATATATTGTTGGTCAATATTTCACCTGAAATAAATATATTCACTTATGTTGTCTGACTTATTTCTCAAATCGTTAATGAGAAATGCTATGATTTCTTTTCATTCATGTACAATGTTGAATTGATTTCTATGTTAAGATTATTATAATGATCAATAAAGTAGAACAAATTCAATCTTTAGATAAACAAAAATTATTTCCATAAATACATGTACATTATAGTCTTTACAATGATTTGTATACTTAAATAAATCGTATGTCAGAAATTTATAAATTATTGTTTCTTTTCAACTATAACAAAGATAATGCTGTGACCAACAAGTTCCGACTCGACGAATGACTTTATTTAATAATCGACTTTTAATAAACTTATTTAGGTATTGTACGCTAAATATTACAACCAGTCTATATGCTAAATGTTTCTCAAATTTAAGAATATTTAATTAGCAAAATAACAATAACAAACATATTCCATTTTACCAATAACATTATTTTTCAAAATGATCAACTTTTGATAACATCTGGTTTTAAGAAATCTAGAATATAACAATATCTGTTGCACCGTATCAACTGTATGTTCTTTTCTCAAATGCTGTAATGGAATTGAACTATATTGATAAAAGTTTCGCTCAATAGGGATTCTATTGACGAATCACGTGTTACTCTATCATCTATCAGAGAAACTTGGCACCGCATACAGCAGAATGCATTAAATAATGAATGCATGCATGACTCTCAAGTATTATGTAACTACATCGCAAAATGTATAGAAATTTAATGCAAAAAAACATTACATAGTACGATTACAACGCATAAAATATACTTTAATTTCAATTAAATTCAAAAATAGCGTGTTTTTAAAGTCATTTTATGTCTATTTGTAATGTACTTTAAATAACAATCAGAATAACCTTCTAATTTCACTGTTACACTTAAAAACAATAGTTACGTCATGTATGAGCATAACAACTTATGTATTAACAAAGCACATTATTTCTATATTGAAGTGTGAAGCTCTCTTTATTTTTTGTCTGAAAGGGCACTCGACTAATTAATACCGACAAAGGACACTCAGCCAATTAATATCGACTTGAGAAACTTGAAAGGGCACTCAGCCAATATATACCGGCACCAGAATAAAAGAAAATTGCTTTTAAAAGAAGATTTTAGTCGTGAAAAGATTAAACAGAAAAGAAAGTTAAAGCAACATATTCATTTTTTACTTTAGTTTATTCCTGTTAAGCTACTGTTTGTTCCTTAGAGACAAGTTTGAGTTACCCAACACCAGTGATAAATTTATCTGAAGACTGGAAAATGTTCCAAATCTAGTGTCCGTCACGTTTCATAAACCAAATTGTTAGGTCTTATTTTAAATGCTCATAAATATCCATTAATTGATACCTTACTTTGTTTCTAAAAAAAATTTACATTGGTTCTTTGGTTTGATAGAAGATTAGGTGAACCTCTCTCTCTCTTTGACTGATAGCCGTATTGTCTAGAGTCATGTTTTTGATGCGGTGCAAACATTGGCATCATATTATATAAGTTATTTGTCTGTAATACTAAACACCATCTTTTTGATAAAATACATGCGTTTTATTTAAGTAAACGTGATTTATTTAATTCCATTACATTTTTATCCACTTTGTTTTTAGAAATGTCAAAAGCAGTAATTGTTTAGATATTTTCAAAAGATCTTGCCCAACGAAGGGAACAATTGTTTATAAATGTGTGTTGAAACATTGAAATTGTAACGACTCATCCATTATGTCGTGACAGCTCAAGCATTAACGCAGCTTGAAAATCGCGACACACAGCAAGACCAATAAATAATTTCTAAAAATTGACAATCATATAGACTTTGAGCTTTGGCTGAGCGATGTGGCGGAATATAGCATGGCTTTGAAATAAAAAAGGAATTATTATACATTTTTCTTAAATACGCTCATCGATCGATCCCAGGATCATATTCAAAATACATTAAATGTCTTTGCTTTAAAATTAGTTTTATACATTGATCATTAGTTGAGAAATCTAATAAGTCACATATAACGATGTTGTTTGATCATTTAAGAGGTTGGCTAAATAACACGTAGAAATAGGCATAGACAGATATTTTGCACTTGTTTTTCTGTATAAGTAGGAAAGTAGTCTTTGGTTATTCTGAAAGACTATTGATGGAACTTTTGGTGTGTAGCCTCGTATGAAACTGTATACTATCAACAGAATGCTTTTTAAGATATCAAAGACATCCTATTATGGACAAATTCATTTTAATTCAGTTTTTTTGTTCTCTCAATCTGTTGTGATATTCCTGAATTAATTTGTTTTATTTCCGATCATTTCTATTACTGTGTCTATTTCATTTACTGCTGAAATACAAAACATTGAATAATTCTGAATGAAAATTATTGATGTTAAAGTGTCTTTTTTGTAAAATTTGGAAAATGTTACATTTTTTAAGCAAGTTATCAGGCAATTCGAGCAACGTCTTAACATATCATTATCTACATGGTTTTCATCATTATTATAATGTATTGCCATTTCTTTTGTTATTACCATTTACTATCTATTGAATATGAAAAAAGCTATTAAACAGCGAACTAATCTTCCTGCGAAAAAGTATTTATTGTAAGTATTACAGACTTTGTCAGCCGTTTTTGTGTTTTGTCTTGGAAACTTACCTTGTTTCTATCTATTGTGCGAAGACAACATGTGCCTTATATTTTTTATTATTACAATATTGAAAAATGACACGTGGAACTAAAAAGGTATGTCCGGGAAACAAACAAGGGTACGTGATAAAAAAGCAAGCAAAATTAAATTAAAATATTAGGTTAGACAAGAATCGCACAGTTATGTCTCAGCTATACGTAAATGATTTTATCATATGACAACACTTGTATTCAGTGTTACATTAACATTACATAAATTTTTATACTCCTCAAATATCAATGGTCTGTCATACGGCTTTGTTATAAAATGTGTGCATTCTTTGGTTATTAATACACATTAAACACATTTTAAAAATGGTACAATGCTCGCGATAGGATCACTTTATACCGCTATTGTAGACAACTAATTTGCAACTACAGTAGCTACACATATATTGTTATAACAAATAAAGCAATCAATATCTTAACACAAAAAGAATAATTCCCTTGACATGAGACAGTGCGACAAAATCTTGAATGATCTGTGTATCCAACTGACGTCAATGTTCAATAAAAAGAAAGTTTGTGTGTCAATAAACGGCGATAAATGGTACAAAATATCGCACGAAAATGCATTAACGTCGACAAAAGATAAAATAATAACATAAAAGTGGCTATCGTCTAGTAATATTAAAGGTTAATGGGAAATATCATTTTTCTCTACAAAACACATTTTGTTACGTAAGGTCTATTACCAATTCGATCAAAGAAAACTATTAGATAAGAGCATCCAAGGTCGATATCGGAGAGCAATTTCAATAAAAATGTTATTGCAGTAATATGATATTCAAAGACCCAGATACATACTCGTTTTTTTAGAATAAATATTTCCTGAAGTATGTAACATGAACAGCAATGTGTGACAAAGGAGCACTGGTTGCTTTATCTTTAAAATATTGACCAAACTACAGAGTTTCTCTACAATTTTTATGTACAAATAATTTAATCGAAATATGGTATATTTTGTGGAAAGAAGATAAATGCATATTCAATAGATTTTCCTTAGCATATTAAAAACTTTACTTACCATAATACATTTCCCCGCCATTTCAAAAATTTATGAAATATATAGCTTGCCTTAACTAAACTTATCCAAATGCTATGACTTACACTCTCTGACACCAATGGCTATAAAAATATAACTGGCGGCATTATAGCAAGTTACCCGAAAAAAACTTAACAAGACGATGTACATTAAAACATGCGATCGATCCAGATCAAACAAAGCGTTTGTATGGTAATTTCATTACATTCTATATGTCAAGTTTTCTCAGAATATCTCTCCCTTTCCATTTTTAACAACTACAGTTGCAAGATGTTTTATCGAGGATTTCTTTGTCTTTTAATTTGAAGTTTAAAGTTTGTCGCTCTCTTGACTTTTTTCCAGCACTCGGCCATTCAATACGGACTTAAGTATCACTGAAAAGAAATGTATTTTTAAGGTGATATTAATCGTAAATAGCTTGTAACGCAAAAAAATGCGTAACGCAGGATACTCATTTAGTTCATTCTATTTCTATTATGCTATAGTTTGTAAGTCATAACTTATAATGATATTACATGTACAACATCAATAATGTAACGTTTGTGTATATTTATAAAACTATGCAATATCAAATTAATGAATTTGTCTGAGAACTGGAAACTGCTCAATACCCGTCAACAGTCAACAACAAAATTGTTGGCTTTAGATCAAAATATCTATAAGCAACTGTTAATTGATACAATTGATTTCAATCATTATTTATTTTGGTTTGAAAGTCCTGAATGTATGAGGTGAATATTCTGTAAATCTTTCAAGAAATACCGCCTCTTATTCTTAATTTCTTGATGGATTGCCAGTACAGTCTAGAGTTATGTAATAATACTGCAAAGATTGTATCAAGATTTTGTTAGTTATTTGTCTGTAATACAAAAACTAACTTTTTTTTATAAAGTTATTTTTTTGAGTAACCGCGATTTATCGAATTCCATTACAGTTTATTCCAGTTTTTTTTAAACATATAAAAAGCAGTATTTTTTAAACATTTTTAAGAACATAAAATAATTATATTCTGCAAGATTATACTCGACTAAGGGAACAGTTGTTTATAAATGTAACATGAAACATTGTAAAATTGTGAAAATTGTAACAGAAATCGAATTCCATTACATTCTTTTCCATTTTCGTTTTTATTTCTTTTTATAGCTGTCAAAAGCAGTGCATTTTTAAAGAACACTTGATAATTTGCAAAGATCATGGTCGCTCGACTTAGGGAACAGTCATTTATAAATGTAAGACGAAACATTGAAATTGTAACAACTCATCCATTATTTCTTGACAGCTCAAGCATTAAAGCAGCCTGAAACTCGCGACGCACATTCAACTCATTTTTAAAATACATTTTAGGACTTAAATATCATTTAGACATTTAGCATTTGAAAAGCGAAGTATCAGAATTTAGCATGTCTTTAAACCAAATTTAAATTAAATAGCACACTTCTAAATTTCCTTCTGTAAATAAAATTGTCATTGTATATCTTTATATATATATATATATATATTCAACGTTTATATATATATATATATATATATATATATATATATATATATATATATATATATATATATATATATATATATATATATATATATATATATATATATTCAACGTTTATATATACACAAACGTTGAATTATTGATATTATACATGTCTATGAGAGAACTTTTTTTATATGTCGGGACAGAAAAATGTTTTCCTAGATTTGTATACAATGTAGGTCTGGACCAATATGTTCAAATTTAAAAATCATTCCAATGACTTTTTTGTCCACAGTAATCATTTTTATTTGCAAAATGACCATAATGCAACGCTTTTCATTCCAACTGGACTAAAAATAAAAAAAATCGAAATTCACTTAAAGTATTTGCTTCACTCGATCTATAAAAAAATTATGAATTAAGTTATTTTTTAGCCTCAATGTAGTTTTGTTAAAGCATGGCTCATATGTGCCTTTTAGCATTTGGCATATTTATATTTTATGCGCTTACAATGTAACCATAAATGAAACTGAAGCAGTTGATAAACAGGTCATTAATAATTCAATCTTTATTCATTGATTTCTTATTCGATTGTCTGCTTTCAAACTAACAAAAATCATTTATCGTATCATCAAGCAACACTGGTTTAAATACATGCAATGGATATTAAACCAACAGTGATCGAATTATTATGTTTGCGTGTCTCATTTTCTATTCATTTTTCTAAGTAATTTGGCTGTATTGTTCTCTAGGAGGCACTAAATGTAAACTTATGTATTATTCAAGAACATTTGAAATTCTAATCACCCATCAACTCTAGATAGATTTTAACAGATTAGGTGTTATAAGCAAGGGTACCTATTAACTTTCGTACAAATCTTATTCCTCAGAGATGTTTCTGACGCCATTTGACTAAATAATTCGCCAGAAAATTGGATTATGTTTTCAAGTTCTAAAATGCTAATGCCATAAAGTTGTGTAATTTTAAAGTCTCAAACGTCTAACACGAGAAATATGTAAGTGAAAAGCATTAATGTTCTGTATAAATTACATGTAGTTTAAGCTATAAATGGCAAATATCGTCTCGGTCAAACATACATATTTCTCTTTCATACCCGAAGGATGCTGCATTAAAGCTTACAGAAATGTTCTTAGACATTCATATATAAGATTCTTACACTATTTTTGGCATGATATTTGTACAATGTTAACACTTCATAAATAAGCGTCTAAAGCAGGCATTCCCCAACTTGCTTATGTTGCATTTAAGAATATTATGTTCCTTGATGTGGTGTAGTTACGGGTTTTCGTCATACATCTTACATTTTATTATTATAACACATGGTCATTATTTATATTTGACACAGCTGATTAACAAGAAATCTTTGCATGTGCAGTTGGGAACATCTATAAGCTCATGATAAAAAAACAACATTTGTGTAGTCAATTCGTTAAAACATTTCTTTTATTTATATCTTATAAAATTTGTTATTAAAATACTTCCCTCATATTCAAATGTATAATACACAATCTTATTCATATCCTAGACTCTTGCATGTTAATGATTCATCAATACAGAAAAAATGAAAATGTATTTTACCAATAAGTGTTACTTTAAACTGAGCTGTCAAGTAACTGACATTTGTCTTCATTGTGATAAAAATACTGGCTGTAAACGAAATACCTCTGACGTACGTTACTGCAGAAATATTAACACAAATAATAAGAAACAAAGCCTCTTAGACTAGCCGAGAAATAAACTAGCTATCAATAACTCACATCGATTGTTGAATTATAATGTTGCTATGTCTAAGCAATATAAAAAATGATATACATGATTAAATTACATGACATCGTCGCTTGTATTGAATGTTACATAAACATTAGATATGTCCCAGAAAAGAACATGTTTACTGGCATAATGCTTTGTAACATGCGACGAAACGAATCTTGCATTCTTTGATTATTTATATACTTGAGACTTGTCTTAAAAACGTTATAATGCTTGTCATAGGCTTGCTCGATGCCATAACTGTACAAAAATTAAATAGAGCATATTATGTGAAACAACAATTCACATGATATCGTCTAAATCGCATGTTTAAAATAGTATTATATATATTATATTATATTATATTATATTATAAGCTAGCTTTATATTTATTTTCTTGTTTTCTTTGGCTTTGCAGATGTTATCTGATGTATTTCTGAATGAAAAAAAATCAATTTGCCTTAATCACGGTGCATATCCAAATCGGTACCCTCTTTGCGAAATCTGCTGAAACGGTACCCTCTCAGTACATGCACAGGCCACTCTCTGCTCAAAACAAACCAGCGATGGATAACAAGCCAGTAAAAAATCATTGTAATAAGGAAAGAAAGTATGACACGTAGAAAAGATGTATACCACGGAACACTAGAATGTTTTATCTATGTGCTGATTTGTCATGTGCCCGTTTTTCATGTACTGCAATTTACAATAAGCTACAAAAAATCGACATGTCTTGCTTCGCCCATCACCTCGACATATTTTTCGGGCTGAAATGAACCTGTGGCTAGATTATATATGAATCATACATATTTAATATGCTCATTTACATATCATCTTCGGACAAATGGCAGTACATTGTCATAAATAAATGTTAAATTCATAAAAACACCCTACTTTCGGTTTTGCAGCGGCACGGGCTACCTCTCTTCATTTGAATTTTTATATCACAGGTACCCTCTCATTTTTAAACACACATAGGTACACTCAATGCACGACATATGCTTTTATTAGCGTTAATCGATAACTATGAAATATTTACATAAAAGTAAGAAATATTGCATATTGTTAATGAGATAACAATTTTACAAAGAGACAAGCAAACATTTTTTGGTCATATTTCATAGCTATTTCATTTTGAAAATGCAGTTTTAATTTGACAGTAAATTATACAATCGTTAAAATAGAATTATAATTTCTTTGACAAGAGACAGTGTGACAATCTTGAATGGTCTGTGTATCCAACTGACGCCAATATTCAATAAAAGGCAAGTTTTGTTTTGATAAACGGAGACAAATGGTTTACAATATGGCACGAAAAATGAATTAATTTTGATGAAAGCGACACAATTATGACATAAAGATGTTTATCGTATAGAAATATTGGGCAAACTTCATAAAACAATTCACATAGGACTTTGTTAATGAAAAACAATATTGTATCATATTTCCTAACAATTCACTTCATGTTGATTTCATTCATTATCATTCATTAATATGTTAGGTTGTCGTTGTATTATCAATACGATCATGGAACATTATCAGATAAGAACTTCCAAGGTCAATATACAACAATATAAAAATGTCAACGCTGTAATATAATACAGAAAGACACTCAGATACATATTGAAAAGTTAAATGGACTATAATGGAAGGTGTGTAATTCAATAAATAATTATGTGAATATTATTTAGTATCATACGTGAATATTATTCAGTATCATACACAATAACATACCACGGACAATTATGTATAAATGTTGTTTGCAAGTGTGAGATACCTGATTAAATTAAACGTGCACTTATATAGCAGATAATAAAATATTCGAGAACAAAATAACATTATCATCATTCATATAAATGTTTATTCTTGATCACTTACAACTTTATCAACATTTCTTTTTCAAGCAATAGTACAAAAGAATATTCAAATCTTACTATTCTATTGTTTTGTATCAATACTTTAAAAACTTATGGAAAATGTTCCTATCGTAAATTTCAACTGCACGAATTTATTATTTCAACAGTACGAATTCACGTTTTGAACTGCACGACTTCAACATTTCAACATTTCAACTTCGATAAGTTAAATCCATAAATTTGAATTTAAGAATTCATGGAGTTGAAAATGTGAATTCGTGAAGTTGAAGTCGTGAATTCGTGAATTCCGTATGTTGTAAACGTTAATTCACGAAGAAGAAATCATGAATTCGTGAAGTTGAATCTATGACTGGCTGCTTATTCTGTAATACACTGATCAAACTGCTGAATTACCCTGCTCTAACATAACAAATTTGATGTTGTAAAACCATTTTTTCCGATATTTTGTATATCTAATATTTTTTCCTGACAGTTGTGTTGTCTTTACTTATATTTATGACTTTGCCTCTACCATTTCAACAATATATCAATAAAAGTTATTCTTAATTATATTTAGACAAATGTCATGATGTGTTTGGACGAATGATTTTAGAATGACAATGGCCGGGGGAGTTTATCATGTGACCTTAACAATTGATTGTGTAATTGGTTGTTCACTAAAACCTGCGATAAATCTCTTTGGAAGATTTAATACGCAAAATGACATTCTACAAATAAGAGATCCTAATTGTGATTTACCAATCTAAAAAAAAGTACAATAGCATAATATCAAATTCTCAAACGCTGTAAGAAAAGTGAACTATATTGATAAAATTCACGCTCCATAGGAATTATATTGACGCATCACGCGTTATACCATCATCTATTACAGAAACTTGGCACCGAATATAGCAGAATGCTTAAATAATGAATGCATGCATGACTCAAGTATGATGTGACCAATTTGTATTGAAATTTAATACAAATTATTACAGTGTATGAATAAAATATTTAAAATGTTTTCCATTTTCAAATGAATAGAAAAAAAGATTTATGTAGCAACAAAGTGTGTGTTTTGATCATGATAAAAATCAATATTGTGAACAAAATCAACACAGACAATCAATGTTTTCGAACAAATGATGCAGTTTCCAGACTTTCGACATTTAAATCCAACCTGTTAAAGTAGTGTACATGTAAGTATATTGTAAATATACAATGACTTATGTACGTATGCTATACATGTTTGCAATGTACAGTTTCTTTCTAATTTCGTAACTTAACTCACATGCTCATGTAGTTCTGTAGTTAATGGTAGCATTACAAAGGTAAAGAGGACTCATGAGGAGACTGGAAATATTTTCTCAAGATTTATGTTCCATTTGATGTAGGTCTATACCAATAGCATGCGGCAAAATTTCAGATCATTTGCTCATTCTGTTTTTAAGAATCATTATTTTAATTGCGAAACATGACCCAAAATTGAAAAGCGTTGTATCGTTTTTCTCTGTAATAGGCCTAAGAGTAGCACAAAAATACAATTTTCAATTATTTGAGTAAAGCATATTCTTTTTGGGCATCCCCTTCCCTTTTTTTAAACTCCCTCAGATGATTAATTAAAAAATTTTAAAATTTTCTTCTTTTTATCTTTGGACCCTAAGGGGGGTTTCCCTTTAAACCCCCAAAAATAAAACAAAACTCTTTATAAACAGTTTTGAAAAATTTTGAGGGGGTTGTAAAAAAGCAAAGTGATTTCCTGAAGCCCGTAAAAATTTAGGGCGGGATTTTTCCAGATATAGGGCCCTCCCTAAGAAAACTTGGCATTATTTTCGATGTATGAAAGGGGGGGGAATGCCCAAACTTGTATTTTGGGTTTTTGACTAAAATTTGAAAATACCCCCATAATAAAATTTAAATCGAAGGTTTCTCTTTTTATTTTTTTTTAAATAAAAATAATTTTAAGACTATTTAAACTTTAAAATAATTGATAACTTTCACTTGTTACTGCTTACATTAAACTTAATCATTTGTATAAAAGTGTCGTGCAGTTTTTGTTATAGTTGTTTTCATTAAATACATGTAAAGTGCTTTAAAGGACCAGTCAACATTTCTGAATACTGTATTTTGTATTTAATTAAGAGTAAATTGCAAACTTCAAAATATTGTCACTCATATACTCATATAGGTAAAATATGTATAAAAAAGTAAACAAAAACACTTCTAACGTATTTATGTGATATCCTAAGTATACTTTTGTAAATTATCAAATACAATTTGTAAGGCAAAATCCAGTAAATGTTTTATGTCATCTATGAGGCAGAAATGTAGGTCATGATCAAGGATGGAATGAAAAATGACTATACGTCAGGAAACAGGTATCATATTGTATCGTTCGATGTTTTTCTTATTGGATAAGTCAATGATGTGTCTAAAACATTTTGTTTCTTACTATCTAAAACCCGAAATTCACTCAACACCAGTTAACTATCAGAAATACCAAATTCACTTACTAACAGAAACCAAAATTTACTTTCAAACAGAAACGCAAAATTCTTCTTACTACCAGAAACTCTATATTTAAATACTATTAGCAACGTTCTATCGTAAGTCTAACAAACAGAAATTCTAAATTTTCTTACAACCAGAAACGCAAAATTCTTATTACTGCTGGAAACGCTAAATTTACTTATTACCAGAGACGCGAAATTTACACACTACCAGAAACACCAAATTCCGCTTACTATTCAAAACATGAAACTTACTTACTACAAGAAGAGGACAATAACTAAGTACCAGAAACTCTTAATTCACCTGCAGTTCTATTATTGCGAAATTCGCTAGCTACCAAAAGATGACAAATAGAAAAAAAAGATATATAAAAAGGCAAAGAAAAAAGTCAGGCACATTATATTGAATAAATTCTGTCATGATTTGTAGCAAAGAACTCCCAAAATCTCTTCAGTGAAAGCTAAACTCTCTATGTGGGAATAATTAAAATCGTTTGAAAGACATATACCATTAATATCATGTTATTCGTCTGCATAAAAGTCATGAGGGATCTCGTTATTTGTCAACTCTGCAGTGTCCGACGGTCATTAAACGATTTTCCTTAGATCAATTGACATATTCACCTCATGAACAGTCTTGGGGGAAAATGCCAGTCAGTAACGTGATATATCAAAAGCAACTTTCGTCTAAAATTATTACTTATGCCAAAAACTGGAATTGATATAAAGCACAGACTGTCTGTCATCTTGATATAAACAAAACAACAACAACAAAGTCAAAACTAAAAACAATACGAAATCACACTTTTCAATTTATATAACAATTATCAGCGACCATTTGTACCAATACAAAGTGCTTCGGGTAAAAATGGCATGGTACGAGTTGCCAGCTTGATCAAGAATGTAGTTGATAGCAAAACAACCTAGAAATGTATTATACACTAAAACTCAAACGAACTATGCTCTGTCTATGATTGGAACTCAAGACAAATGGCAAAGCCTTTCGAGAAAAGGATTCTTTGACTATTATTCAGAACTTGCATTTAAAATAAACAAAATATATTTGTGTTCATACCTCACATAACCCTCTTTAGAAAGCTATCACTTATGATGACCATGAAGCATACGACTTTTTTTTTGAATTTTGTCATGTGCAGAGACAATATATGTCATTTATACGAAAACAACCTCCAATTATTTTGTTTTATACAGTGCAGCAAGGACGTTCCGGCCGTTTTATGACCAAGCCTCACAGCCTCTGACGTACAAACGCCGCAACATGCAATGTTTAGTAATTTTAAATAATTAATATCCACAGAACACCGTACAAAGAATAATAGTTGTCTTGTCGCTACAATTACACTAATACTGATTAGGCCAGGCTGTGTTCCAATATAATAAGCGTATCTGCTATTTTATTACACAGAGGAAAATTTTTTTACAATTTCAAATTGAGCAACGTTTATAAATATGTTAGCTATTGTATTTATTTCTAAATATGTGAACAATGTATATACCATGCTAAAATCAGCCTTTTCCAGATGGTTCGGTTCTTTAATAATCGGTAATCAATTATCGGTAATGCCTATTTGTGTTGTTGTTTTTTATGAAAAATTAGAGATGAGACAAACGGTTGACAGGGGATAAACATAACAAGTGAATGATTTCTAAAAACCTTTCAACGCCAAGCATGTTCGTCAACAAAACCCATAGTATTCATACGTCTTTCACGACAGGATTTTTGCAGCATGGCATGTTATCTGTATATGAAGACCCATGTGCTCTTAGGAGTTAAACTTATACAACTCAAGCAACACCACGTATCAGAATATCACACTCGTGAAATACTCGTAAAATATTACCCTACGTCTTATAGAACAGTAATTGTACTTACCCTACCATGATTTGATAGCGTTCGACGGAGCTTAGATTCATATGAACGACTACCTGACGGTGGATGAACCTGCTTATTTCCTTGCTTCATTTTTGTGCAATGATTTTAAACAATTAAAACGTTGAGTAATTTTCAGGTATTCCAAAAAAGACCCTTTATCTTAAATGATCACAGACACAAAACACAAAACATCTGATTTGTAAAACTTAAACTTAATGGATAGAATCGATGCTAGTCTTCCGCGATAGTAGCAATCTGCCAATGTTATTAAATTGGCATTACTAACAGTGATTATTTAATCTTTTATGTAAAGTAAAAAAGAGAATATTGCAATTAAGTGAATGTTGTATGATGATGGATAAGAGCAAAACATTACATATACCAATGTCAAAAATAAATAATGTATCACCCTGTACAAACGTATCCTCATTTAGATCAATACATATGTGACATTTCAAAATAAATTACTGATGTCGGATATTGATTTTATCTTTTAAACAATAACATTCAACAGTTGTTACAATGTTTAGATTACAAACAAAAAGTAAATAATGTACGGCATATCTTGTCATGTCTCCAGTGTTTTTCTCATTTTGTAGACTTTGGTATTAGATGGTCATTTTTTAGTAAAATCAATATTCAATACTCATTATTTCACAGCATAAATATAAGTTTATCACGAATAATCTCAACTGTTAATCGGTTTTTAAGGATTTTTTTGGAAATTCTTCATGGCGACCACAACTTGATAATCTGGAAAAATTTGCCTAAAATAGGGATAATTGAAAAGCATTTTCCTTTTTTCAGCTAAGTATTTTAAAACGAACTGATATTTTCGGTTGATCTAGGGAAATCTTGAATTATGCTACACATTGCATTATACGCTTGAAATAATGTATTCCCTATTTATATTTACACATGAAGGAAAAATTACTTAAGGAAAACAACAAAAAGAGAATGCATGGTTTTTATCCAATCTGAAAGTTAAACAGTTATAATGTTGGTACGTTTAGTTCGTTCTTGAAGGTTGCACACAAATTGAGAAAATTCTGGAAATAAAGCTTTGGTGATGTGAAGATCAAATAAACAAAGTGTTGGGGTTTTTTAAAAAAATGGAAGTTTAGCTTTTCTAAACGGAGAAGAACAAAATGGAAAATCTGGTTTTTTAAATACAACGTCTGCAACAATAAAAAAACAACAAGTCTTCATTTTACCAATATCTAATGCGTTTACAAATAGATTTTAATGGAGGGAGGATGAAAATCACAAATACTTTTTAGTGTAACTGTTTATATCGGCAAGGGGTTTCCGCGTGCCTTATTAATACATGAATGGGAATTTAAATCAAGCAAATATTTAAACAAATTTATAAACAAGAATATAAATATTTGAAAAATAAAAGTTAACATTGTTATTACAAACCCAAAAGTTAAGAAATTAAAAATCCTCTTTAAAACTTTTTGGGGGGAAAAGGGAAAAAATATCTTTTGTATTTAACAACCGGAACCGAATCGTTAAGTTTGTAACCCAATCAAAAAAGTTTAAAACCCCGTCAAAACAGACAGAATTGGGTTTTCCCCAAAATAAAAAGTAGAAAAAATATCGCCACAACAACAAACCCCTCCGGGGTACTTTGGGTTGGGGGAATCTAAAAAAGATATTGCAGATGCAAAAAATAAAAGCAAAACAAAAATCTGAATCAAATTTTTTTTACTTTAGAAAATGTAAAGATCGTTGGGGTTTTTTTTTAAATTTATATAACAGTTACTGAAAATTTTTCAAATTTAAAATAAAGAAAAAAAAAATTGCCCTTTTGACGTCATTTCAACCCGCACAAGGTTACCCGTTTTTGGAAACCGGGGCAATTAACTTCTTACTTAAAACTAAAGGAGGACGTACATACACAAGAAAGGGAAAAACAAATTTTGCCTATTGTACAGATTTCAAATTTTAGCTCAATACAAATATTTTGTTAATAAAAGCAGGTACTTCTTGTACTTTATCAATAATATGCTAAAACTTTTTCGATTCCCTTTAACCCATTACGCGATATACACGCCTTTTAACGCCTTTTTCTCCCACCCCATGTTTTGTTGTCTTAAATGGTGAAAAAATGCCTTATTTAGGCCCCAACACTTGTTTTTGTTTGAGAAATGTTGTTAAAAAAACGTACCACTTTTTACGGCGCGGCCCCCAACCAAAAGATACATCAGTGGGTTGCAATAAGGGGGATGAGTCCCCCTCATCGCCAAGAACATTTTGGACTTGTGAGAGGCTATAAATGACCCCAGATTGATCATAAGGTAACATGTAACCAACGCTGAAAAGAATTTGACTCTTTCTCAATCCATTGAGAAATTGCAGCACTTTGAAATCAATTTTGATGGAATAAATCAACGCAAAATGGTGATTTTTGGCAATTTTGAGATGTCCCCTCGTTGCCATGGTAACAGAAAATTTAAGCCTGAGCATGTTGTTGCAAGGGCAATGGTACAGTCAACATTTGTGCCAAGTTTGATTAGTGTTGAAGCAGTTTTTATATTATAATAGCATTTTGAACTTGTAACAGGAGACTTTTCAATGAAAACAGCCATTTTTTCACAAAATGCTCATGAAGTAATGGGTTAAAGGGTCTTACATAATCGGGTTTCAAATTTGTGCCCAATTAAAAAAATTTGAAAACATGCAAAAACAACCCTTTTTAATAATATTTTAAAAAAAAATATAAGAACAAAAACTAGGGTATTTTCAGGGCCCCTTTGGCAAGATCAGGTCATTATGCAAAAATTCCCGGCCCCCTTGCTTCTCGGCATTATTTTTCCTTTTGGGCGAGGGGAAAAGAGGAAGGGGTGCAAAAAGGTAATAAAGTGAAATTTCAAGATGGCTGGGTGAAAGTTGAATGGACTGTTAAAAATTCCCCAAAGACGTAAACAAACCCCAATCCCAAAAAATTTTTAAAATTGAAAATTTTTTTAAACTAAGAAAAAAAAAAACCCTTTCTTACCAAAACAAAAAATGAACCCCCAGAATTACAAAAGAGAAAAAAAAAATTTGGGGGGGGGCCGGGTGGGGGAAAAATTTTTTAAGGCTAGAAAAAATTCGGAAACCGGGGTTTTTGGGGAAAGGGAGAAACTTTTAAAAAATACTAGAGTATTTAAACGTAAAAACAAAAAAAACATTGTTCTTTTTTTTTTTGTATGTTTTAAAGGTATTTCAAGGATTAAACGAATGAAACTAAATGTGTTTTTGTTTACATTGACAAAGCCGTTTCTTAAAAAGGGGCGAGAACCAAGATTAGGGCGTTCTAAATCCCGTTTTTGGGACATAGGAAAAAAAACTTTAAATTTTTGGTTTTGCTTCTGGGTTTTATGCGATAATGGTAGAGTTCTGAAGTCATTCGGCCGCGGCCTAGGTTTTATGCCATCTTGGGCCCAAATTACGCATTATCGAGACCAAACTAAGAATTAAACCCTAAATATTGAAAATGCCCGTAGGGGGAAAAATAATTTTCCATAATTTTTTTGGAATTTAATTAACCCTTTATTAATGTATTGTTATCCTCATATGTTCAATTTTCAATGGCTTTACAGCTGTCATCTACCTGAAGGACAAACATACTTGTCACCATTAGATAGAATCAAAGGAGGAGATCTCGTATAAATTAGATATATCTCGATTAATGTTGGACTAGTTTCTATATATCCTTGACTTCCTGTCACGATTTGCATTATTTTCTCATCATCTACCCGATGAAGGAGAAATTGATGATAATGTGACGGATATAGCTCAATCATATAAATAACGCAAAGGATAGCCTACACCTTGAAGCATAGTGCTGGATGATTGTTAAGCTAACTCAAAATTTTGGAGAAAGGAAACCATTCGTATTGCCGACTGCGTATTAGGCTTACAGTCACAATTGTTCCAATGTTTACTTTGATGTGTGTTATACAGTTTTGTTTAAATGTTTAGGTTGATATTTTATATAATATTCGTATCGATGAAACAGTCACTTGAAAAAAAAAGATTTTAATACATTTCAGCCTGTGCATAATAAAAAATATAAATTACATACTCGAGGACACTGGTTTAAAGTTACATTAAATAAATATGTAAAAATATTTTGCCGTCGGCCTAATAACCAAGCATTCTACTGTTTTATTAACCTTTTTAACAGTATTGTTGTAAATCTCATCAAATATTGTTCATAAATTACGATTTTAAACGGAAAACCCCACGGTAACACTAAAGTTCGTATACGAATTTTAACATGCAAATGAAGACTATAATCAGTTCATGTATGTGCTGCGTCACAGTGTTATAGTTGCTATACAGAACACAGCAAATACGAGATTTTCATGTGCATACACACTTTAACCGTTTTAGCTTCACGGTGCACTTGGCATAGCGTTCAGGAAAGAGTAATCATCTCGTAAAAATATTATATTTGTATAAAAACAACCGTTACAAAGCGTAAATATACCGTTATATTAGGACTGCTACTTATAACTATGTTTGTTGATTTAATATTGATGTACGGATTACCCGAAGGCGGAGTTTCTCATGTAAATTACGATTTCGCCACAATGAGGTCGCAGATGTTTATGCTTATAAAACTCATTTTAGTTGGCTTGACACCATAATAAGATCTGGAGTCGATATGAAACCAAATTAACTAATGAAATTTCGCTATTTCTGTTTTTAAGAAATTCATTTAATGTAGCTTTAAGTGTATGCGGATTGTTACGTTTGAAGACACATTCCTACATTCCATTGTTTATTTCATTAGCAACTGGGCAGGGAAGTTCAAAAGTTGAAAGGTAGAAGAGTGAGGGAGGAAATTGCAGAATAAAACATAAGTAAGCTATTTTACCGTGGGCATGTTATATACACTGTCATTTACTTGATATAAAGCCAAGTCTAGTGGCCACACATAAATTAACCTGCGAAGCTTCTATAGGGAAAACCAAATATCTTTATTTTAATGGTACATTCAAGCAAATAATACTGCCCTTGAAAACGAGCACGAATTTTGTTTACGCTATGCATTAACCAACTAGCGTGCGATGACCTGTCGTTACATAACTCATGGGAATGTAAACTATTTTTCTATCATTCTTTGCTTAGTTAATGTTTCCAAGATGTTATAAGATTGTTTCCATTATACAGGTGCATTAAATACAGAGGTACAGGAATGTAATAGTTTAATATAGATCATATAGATCAAACGAATACATAACAGAGAGATATATGAAGATGAAGGTATGTACTAAAGCGATTCAATTGTTACTGCCAACTTGGTGGAGGTTCTCTGTAACTTATCATAAATTTTTCAATCTTACAAATTATTGTATATCTAAGAAATCTGAAATTGAAGTCAAAATCAGAATAATTCGGAATAATCCTCTTCATAAATATGTTATTAGCTCTATATTGGCAGTTCCTTTATATGATTTACAAAAACAAAACAATCTCAAGAGAAAAAGGGGAAAAAAGAAAATAACCACAAACATGTAATATATCGCCAAATAAGACAATAACTGAAAAAGATAGACACATTACAGAGACCATACTGAATCAAAAGTATAAAGAAAAATACAAAGGAAATGTCATTGCTATGGCTACAAAGTGTTGTTGTCTTTTCATTTATTTGGCAAACGATTTTTATTTTGGATTTTATGTTTCAATGTAGACAGCATATGATCTTTGTATTGAATTTCTTCATAATAACCTCTCTGGTGCGATAGTGGTTTTGAAATAATTATTATGCTTACCGTGACATTTTTTATGGAAAAAGAAGACAAAACAAACAACAGCTATTACATAAATATTAGATGAAAATATTCTAATATCTAAGTGTTCTGTTTATAAAATATTAACCAATCATTAAATAAATTGATAACCCTTTCACATGCAACCACCCCATTTCAAGATTAAAAATGGCGAATGATAGCATGAAGCAACGTTTCAAAAATATTTTGAAAGTTTTCATGCTCAAATATAGAAAGATATCATATTCGCAAATTACACTCACTCCATCTGAAATATAATTAAAAAATAAGCAACTGCTATGTCAATAAGGACCAATAATTAATAACCATTAATAAGATGATGAGATTAGATGATATGGACAGTGAAATATATTTAATAATTTACAAATGTGTATCAAGATTTATTAGTCTTTTTAAGCTCTCGATTACTGTTTTGAATTTTGAAGTTTTGCGTGTTATGCATCAGACCATGCATGTTATAAAAAGAAAATAATATATAGAAAACATTTTATGATAGTTGCCATTTGTGTATCGTTTTTCGTTTTTTGGCTGTTGTTTCATAACATTTGAATTCGCATTATTTCAAATAGATGCCATACAATGCAAATAATAGTTGTAAATTGATTTCACATCTCATGTGACCATATTAATATCGACTGAAGTCATAAAATATACAATTACAACACAGACCTTTTACTTCTGGGAACAAGAAAGTAATTCAAATACAAATTTGATTTGACGGACGGACATTCACGTTTTACAAAACACATAATCATCCTCTTCTAAGATTTGTTTCCCTTCTTTACATGTATGAAATATGAAAAATGAAAAAGGGTATGTGTTTTGTTAAAGGAAATGAACCCGGTTTAAAATAAAGTAACAGTTTTTTTTATAATTTTATTCGAATTTCTAGTTTTGAAATGACTTGACGTAGGGAACAACTCTTCGCCCATTAAGAAGCCATTACAACTTAAAACAAGGTAATGGTCACTAGAACAAAGATATGACCGGGGACAACCATCAAAATACTTTTAGTATTTGAAGTATATTTTTCTAGATCTCAAACCGAGATTTGCGTGTGACAGGTCTAATGCGTCACATTAAACGGCCGATGATAACCGCCGTATGAACACGTCTGCGGATGTTTCTAAATCAAAATTTTTTACCATTTCATAACAGTGTTGAATTCTGCTTAAGCCGATGTTAGGAGCAGTGACGATGGCTTGCATGTTTCGAGAAACGTCTATGAACAGACTCAATCAAACCGAGCATGCAACATTTTAAAATTTGCCTCTGGAGCTTGCTAAATTAGAGCCGAGTAAAAGCCCTAAACGACAAATAGAACTTAATCGAGGATCGGAGATTAAATAGTATGCGTTTCTCATTACGAATCGTATATGTCAAAAAACGGATAGAAATTCTAATTGATTTTTTAAGTAAAAAAAATCTGGAATCGGATCCCTCGGAAGCAAAAGTCACAACAAATTACATGAAAATTGCAGGCTCAGTTTAACTGAGTCTGAATATCGGAGATAATGAATAAGTGCAACATCTTACATTCTAGCACTGGCTTGAGCGGTATTCAATTCTCAACACTTAATAGTGCTGGAATCAGAAGAACCAGAAAAACGTAAAAAGACTAAGTGAAGTACGGGGCAGCGTTTTCTGCCACACGGCAAAATAATCAAATAAACAGACACTATTTAGCCCCGTTATCTTATTTTCGTTTGATAGAGATACGCTATAACTGTCTGTAAGCCAATATAAAATTCATCGAATACTTCGTTTGGCAACTTACGCCGATATTGGAATGTTTAACAAATATAAAGATGTTTTAACTTAATGATCATAAAATTATTAAATCCCCACATGATCGTTTAATGTTTTGTTATATAACAATTGAACGGCTTAATGTTTGTACTTATACCATGCAATACATTGAAACAGCGTGTGTTGATTTCAAACGTAAATATCTCACTATTTATGATAATATGGTAAACCCATGATTTTACATTTGGTAAGCACACTTGTTCATAGTTTCATAGGAACCAAGACCAATAGAATAATGGGATGTTGCTTGGAGTGTGAGAGATGTTGAAGTGTCTGTTATATTTCTCATGCACACACTCAATAAAAATATGATTTGCAGTTTTCAGGTAACTGCGTTTGTTTAAGTGCCACCGAAGGAGAATTTTAGCATCACATGTAGCTGTTTCTAACAAATGTTATCGATAACATTAAAGGAGATTTTGCACTAATATGGTAATTTTGCATTTCACTAAATAAAAAATAATTTAATCTAATATTCTAAATATTTTATTGAAAACCATTTTTCCGTGTGAGCTTTGCTCAGTTATAATTTGAACTGTTGATTACAAATTGATAGACGTTCCCCCTGGTATTTTTTATACAAACAACATTGTTATATTGTTATGCATTTAAATATTGCTCTCTAAAGATATGGTGAGATTATTGTTTCCATCACTTGGTTTTGCGATTTGCATTATTTTCTCATTATAAAACTTATTGACAAGAATGTTGTGAGAATGTGAATAATAAAGATCAATTTGGTCAATATTGCAATAAACACAACTCTTGAAGTGTTCTAAGTGTTTATATTGGTGCTAGATGCTAGATAATTATTTAGTAATGAACAGTCAATATTTTACAAAAAAGAAATCGTTATTGACAGAAGAAGTACTACTTGAAATCTAAACTTTACCGTCATACAAGTGATTCACTTATGTTTAAGATCGAAGTTGTTTAACAGTTTAATATGTTCTACAAATGCCGAACCATAAGATTTCAGAAGAAATAGAGGAATATGCATAGTGTACATATTTTTGTAGTGTAGTCGCATCACATGTTTCTATTGTCCATTTAGAAAGTGTGCTTTTTATGATCGTTTTTCTTAGCAGCTGATTCAAAGTATTAGTCGGGAAATGCTTTTGTTACTGCAACAGAACCATCGTGTTTTCTTCTTGGAATAATATATCTTCACCTTTGTTAAATTTCATTAATTCTTACTATTGTCTTGAACGGGGAAAAGCTTTTGTATTATATAAACTGGCCATAACTTAAACAAACGCATTAGCATTGCTCAATGTCAACGTTCCATAAATGTTTTTAAACATGCATTTACCTAAATGCTCAATTACCTGAATGTCAAGATTATTTAACATTTTGCTATAATTCCTTTAAATTGAAAAGCTACTTGTCATAAACGATAAATAACTAACTGGCCAAATGAAATTTTGTATCTGTTATTTTCAAATTATAAAGAGTGGGACAGTCTTTTTATAATTTAGGCAGAATAATTTTTTATCCTATTCACTTTTCAATATCAACTGTTTGTCAATCACCATTATCAATCTTTTTAAATAAAAAAGTCAATTAATCTCTACTTGACAAGTATAATGCCACTTTAAGGGTGAAATAGAAAGTTAAAATATTTATGAAGAAGGTAGTTCACAAGCCGTTGATATACTGTATATTTATCCTATATTAATTTGTGTCTTCATGTAATTGAACTGGTGCCTTATAGACCGGATGTGGGTTTTCTTGTCCTTATGTGTTATATTTGTGTAGAATATTCATGCACACTAATAAACAATATCTTCTTTTATCTTATTTTCAAAATACCGTGCTAAGGGTAAAAGGAGATATTCGGTCAGTGTTATAAAAAAAAACAACAACAGCAACTGAACATTATTATTTGTTGTTTGACAACATAATATTGGTAAAATATCAATCTTCATTATACAGTAGGACATTACTCACTGTCGTAGTGGCTTATAAATGTGATCGTAAAATTAAAAATCTAGTGAATAGTTCATTGGATATTTTACTTTGATGGCTAATTAGATATTTCACTGTAAGGAGAGGAAACTGTTGAAAATGACATCGTATATTGGTTTGGTAACGGCATTTTCTAATTTCCGTATATACTTAGTAATAAACCGTTGTCGTTCTTGATTCAATTTTGAAAAACAGACCACACGTGATATTACTAATTGTGATTGAACCGATAATGGAATAGCAATGTCCTTACTTAATATCTAAGAATTGCATTAAAGAGGGAAAAATCATATTGTTTGTGATATTTCGGTCATCAAGGTAATCTTTATTCCTCTAAAAATTGCATATTTATGTTTGAATGCATATTATCCCTGTTAAGACTTACAAATTGAGGAAAAGTTACGTAAGGACAAAAAAAGTTAAAAAGGAGAATGAATGGTTTATCAATCTGAACGTTAAGATAATTATATCTTTGGTTCGTTTAGTCCTAACGGTTGCATAAAAATGAGAACCTGGAAATAAAGCTTTGTGAAGATCAAATAAACAAGTGTGTTTAAATGATGTTTAGCTTTTCTAACGAGAAGAACAAATGGAAATATGGTTTTTTAATACAACGTCTGCACAATAAGAAACAACAAGTCTTCATTTTTCTGTGTCTAATGATAGTACAATAGATGTAATGGTGGATGATAAAAAATACAAATACTTTTACTGTAACTGTTTATATTAGAAGGTTTCGTATACTAATTAATACATGAATGAGAATAAATCAAGCAAACGTTTACAAATTATATAAACAAAAATATAAATATTTAAAAATCTACACACAAAGTAAACATTGTTATTACACAAACGTGAAAGAGTTACACTTAAAACTTATAGGAGACAGAAAATATATCTTTTGTCTTGAACACCGACCGCAATCGTTAAGTTTATAACCAATAATTAAGTTTAAGCTGTCAAAGTAGACGGAATTGTTCCTTACAACACAAGTAGTAAAAAATATCGCCATAACAACAAACGCTGCGGGACTACTTTGTTGGCGGAATCTAAATAATATTGCAGATGCAATAATAAATGCAAGCAAAAATCTGAGTCAAATTAGTTTTATTTTTATTACATAATAGATCGTGTTTGAATTATATAACAGTTTTACTGATATTTGCATTTAATTAAAGAGAAAAAACAAGTTGCTAATGACGTCATTTCAATTGCACATGTGTTCACTGTATCATGGAAACCGGTCAATAAACATCTTTCTTAAAACAGAAGGAGGACGTACATACACAAGAAAGAGAAAGCAAAAACTGAATCAAATTTGTTTTACTTTTACGACAGTCATACTAGATCGTGTTTTAAATTCATATAACAGCTTTAATGATATTTGCATTTACTTAAAGGGGAAACAAGTTGCTTATATGTCAGTTCAACTGCACATGTGTTCCATTTATCCTGGAAATCTGTCAATTAACTTCATTTTTAAAGCTTAAGGAGGACATACAAACACAAGAAAGACATTTTATACATCATACAGATATCATATTTTTTCTCTTATTTTGTTCATGAAAGCAGCCTCTTTTTGTACTTTATCAATTATATGCTAAAACTTTTCCTATGTTTTTAATAGAGACTTACACGATCACTTGCAAATATTGTGGCCCAATTTAAACCCTTTGACCATACATAGAAACGATTGATGATAAGAAAATGATCGTTAAGAGGGTCTAATAGTGTCTTCCAGTAATACTTTAGAACTTAATTTACCCTATATTAAGGGTGGTCATCCTCTCATTTTTACTGTTCCATGACTTACAATGTCTTTTGTTGTCATCTATCTGAAGGTCAAGAAAACTTGAGACCATTACATAGAATCAAAGGAGGAAATCTCGTATAAATTAGATATATCTCGATTAATTTTGGACTAGTTTCTATATATCCTTCCTGTCACGATTTGCATTATTTTCTCATCATCTACCCGATGGAGGAGAAATTGATGATAATGTAACTGATATAGACCAATCATGTAAATAATGAAAATAATAGCCTAAACCTTGAAGCAGAGAGCTAGATGATTGTTAAGCTAAATCAAAATTTTGGAGAAAGGAAACCATTCCTATTGCCAACTGTGTATTAGGCTTACAGTCACAATTGTTTCAATGTATAATTTGATACAAAAACTTCAAAGTGTGTTACACAGTATTGTTTAAATGTTTAGGTTGATATTTTATATAATATTCGTATCGATGAAACAGTCACTTGAAAAAAAGATTTAAATACAATATAAAAAAGATAAAACACATGCTCGAGGACACTGCTTTAAGTGTATGCGGATTGTGACATCTGAAGACACAGTCTTACATTCAATTGTTTATTTCCTTAGCAACTGGGTACAGAAGTTCAAAAGTTGAAAGGTAGAAGAGTGAGGGAGGAAATTGCAGAATAAAACATAATTATGTAAGTTATTTTGCCGTGGGCATGTTATATACACTGTCATTTACTTGATATAAAGCTAAGTCTAGTGGCCACACATAACTTAACCTGCGAATCTTCTATAGGGAAATCCAAATATCTTTATTTTAATACGGTACATTCAAGCAAATAATACTGCCCTTGTAAACAAGCACGAATATTGTTTACCAACATGTCAATCTAGCGTGCGAAGACCTTGTATTACGTAACTCATGGGAATGTAAACTATTTTTCTATCACTCTTTTCTTTTTAATGTTAGCAAGATGTAACAGGATTGTTTCCATTGTACAGTTGCATTAAATACAGGGGAACATGAATGTTTTAGGTTAATATAGATCAAAAGGATAAATAAAAGAGAGGTAAAAAGCTGTATGAAGATGTAGGTATGTACTATAGCGATTTTATTCTATTGTTATTGCCAGTTTGGTCGAGGTTCTCTGTGACTTATAATCAATTTTTCAACCGTAAAAACTATTGTATTTGTAATAAATCAGAAAATGAAAAGTCAAAATCAAAATAATAAGAATAATATTGTTCATGACAATTTTAATAACTTAATATTGACATTTTCTATTTGATTTACACAAAAAAAATCACAATAAAGGAAATGAAAATAACCACAAACAAAGAATACAAAATCATATCGCCAAATAAGACACAAATATATAGGCGATTTAAAGAGCACATACTGAAGCAATAATATAAAGAAAATTACAAAAGAAATGTCATTGCTATGACGACAAAATGCTGTTTCTTTTATTTATTTGACAAATGATTTTTCTTGTGACATTTGCAGTAAAATGACGCCTGTTTCAAAAACAGTTCTAGTGCATAAAAAGAAGCAATTGTCTCATATGATAATTTTGGTTGGTGTTTTAATGTTTCAAGGAAGTCATCAAATTGAAACACCCTGCCTTTGTAATCAATTTGCACATACTTTCAATGTGTTTATTAAAAATTATGCCAACATTTTATGAAAAAAAGATGATAAAATAAACTGAGACAAGAGCTATGATGAAAATAATGAAATAGGTAAGTCTACTGTTTAAAAAAAGTATTAATCAAATATTGAAGTGAAACATTACTTAAATAAATCGATAAACGTGATAACGATACATGAGAGCAAAACGGCAACGCATCAAAACTATTGTGAAAGTTTTAATACATATATAACATATTTGCAATACTCTCACTCCGATTTTAAGTCCTACAGGGCCAGTATTCCATAATAATTTATAATATACTAACATGAGATGATATGAATATATATAATTAACTACAATGGGCATCAAAGTGTGTTAGTTACATGTATTTTATTTACGAAGCTCTCGAATACTGTTTTAAAATTCTAATGTATCGCATATTATGCATCAGACCATGCATGTTATAAAATGAAAATAATATCTACAAAACATTTTATGATAGTTGCCATTTATGTATAGTTTTTCGTTTCATAAAATTTGAATTCGCATTATTTTCCAATGGACTCCATAAAATGCAAATAATGGCTGTAAATTGATTTCACATCCCATGTGACCATATTAATATCGATTGAAGTCATATAATATACAATTACAACACAGACCTTTTACTTTTGGGAATAAGAAAGTAATTCAAAGACAAATTTGATTTGACAGACGGACTTTCACGTTTTACAAATCACCTTATAACGCTTTTCTAAAATTTGTTTCCCTTCTTTACATGTATAAAATATGAAAAATGAAAAAGGATATTTATTTTGTTAAAGGAAATGAACCTGGTTTAAAATAAAGCAACAATATTTTTATTATTTTGATCAAATTTCTAATTTTGAAATGACTTGGGAACAACTCTTAGCCCATTAAGAAGCCATTACACCTTATATCACGGTAATGGTTACTAGAAGCGGACAACCATCAATATACTTTTTAGCCTTTGAAGTATATCTTTTATCTGTTTAGATCTCAAAATGGGATTTGTGTGTGACAGGTCTAATGCGTCACATTAAACTTTCGATGATAACCGCCGTATGAACACATCTGCGGATGTTTCTAAATCCAAAATTTTTACCATTTCATAACAAGTGTTGAATTCTGATTAAGCCGGTGTTAGGGGCGATGACGATGGCTTGCATATTTTGAGAAACTTCCATGAACAGGCTAAATCAAATCGAGCATGCAACATTTTAAAATCCGCCGTTTTGGATGTTTTTTAGGGATTCGTGATTCGTCATTTCCCTTTTTCTGAACGTATCATACAATTATGCTTTGTTATTTTAAAATCTTACCATGAATAGTTGATGACCGGACACGACCATCAATGAACTATCATGTACTAACATACTGTAACTTATGATATTCAAATATAATCGTTGGGCTGCTTACTTTATAGGCTACATATTTATCAATAATTGTTTCACAATTCACCAATGAATAACCATGAAGTGTCCGAGAAGAAAATTTTTACATTTTATGCCAACCTTCAGGAGCATTAAGATATGAGCATAGCTGCTTCATGATGAGGAAGGTAAATCAATGTCATTGTGAAATGCAACACCACACGTCAATTTGTATATTTATTGCTTCGACAGAATCACAAGTAGCGAGGAAAACAAAAGTCATGACATTCAGACACTTTGTGATTAAATAAGTTTATATTTAAAATGATATATGCAAAAGACAAAACATAATGGTATTAAACACTGCAAAAGTGGATTATTTGCTGGCTTACTTTGATTAAGACTGTTTATAGACAATGATTGTATGTGGTAAGTACCTCAAAACCCCCAAGAGCTTGATAAATTAGCACTTTATTGATTTTAATTGGAAATAGGTGCGCTTAATATAGAATGAATTTCGCATGGCGGTTATCATGAAACGAAACAGCTGTTTCTAACAAATGTTAACGATTACAATTAAGGATATTTTGCACTAATATGATTAATTTTGTATTTCACTTACCAAACAAGTATTTAATTTATTCTATGTATATTATTGAAAAACCATTCTTCCAGGAGAGCTTTGCTCGATTATAATTTGGACTGTTGTTTACAAACTTATAGACGTTACCGAGCTATCGTTAGACAAACATCATTGTTATATTGATATGCATTTCAATACTGCTCTCTAAGGATAAGGTTCGATTATTGTTTCCATCATTCGGTTTTGCGATTTGCATTATTTTCTCATTATATACCTAATTGACGAGAATGTTGCAAGAATGTGAATAATAAAGATCAATTTGGTCAATATTGCAATAAACACAACTCTGGAAGTGTTCTAAGTGTTTTTAGTGGTGCTAGATGATTATTTAGTAATGAACAGTCAATATTGTTACGAAAAAGAAAGCGTTATTGACAGAAGTACTTGAAACCGTTATAAAAGTGACTCACTTATGTTTACGATCGAAGTTTTTTAACAGTTTATATTCTACAAATTGCCGAACCATAAGATTTTAGAAAAAATAGAGCAATTGTATAGTGTACATTTTTTGTAGCGTAGTCGCGCCACATGTTTCCATTGTCCATTTGAAGGGGTGCTTTTTATGATCGTTTTTCTTAGCAGCTGATTCTTTCAAAGTATAAGTCGAGAATTACATTTTTTATTGCAAGAGAAGCATCGTTTTTTCTCCTTTTGTTCACCTTTGTTTTTCTCACATATATCATGGCCTTCCTTGAATAAATTTAATAGTATTATGTCTTGTAACAGCAAAAAGAAACTGATTTTATTATCGAAATTTATTAAAGAAGCTTTTGAATTGCGTAAAAATACCCTTGAAACTTTAACTGTTTCATGAAAGTTTTTGTTTGTATGAATTTGTATTGTTATTATACTATTCTGTATTGTATGTCTTTGCCATACTTCATGTGTTTTCTTTGTAAATGGCCAAAGGCAATTGATTTGCTGATGATGCTAATAAATTTGAAACTTGAAACTTGTTTAATTTCATTATTTTTTACTATTGCCTTGAACGGTGTAACTGGTGCCTTATATAAACCGGCCATTACTTAAACAAACGCATTAGCCTTTTTCAATGTCAATGCTCTATAAATGTAGTTGAACATGCATTTACCTAAAATTATCAGAGTTTGAAATATTTTATATTGGTCTCTCCATTCGTTTTATCAAAACTATATATCTATATAAAATACAAACTTAGATTTCATACGAGTCAATGTAACGACAAACATTTTTTTCAATCATTGATAAGTCTATGTACTTTATTAATTTGCAACATTTGTCATTTTCTGAATAGATTATAACAACTAATGGTTTTGTCAACCTATAGTGTTAACACGAATTACTAACTGACTTCATCAAATTGCATGCATACCATTTGGCTGCGGAAATATACTAAATTTCTTAAATCATATCTAAATTGGTTGTTTTTGGTAAATTTATTTAAGATTACATTTGTAAATGTAGGAAACGAAAAACACAATAAAATAGGAAGATGAATGGGAAAGTCGCATGGACGATCAATCAACACGAAGAATTTTCCCTTAGCCTGCTAGCGACAACAGATTTTACCCATACAACAAGACTAAGAACACGCTATTGGTCACTAAATATCTTGAAAATGATAAATAGAAATGGCCCGGATTGAACGACTAGCAAGACCATACAAGTTACTTTTTAGCATATCAAATTTTGCTCATGCAAGGGTATATAGTGAGTAAACAGATTAAAGTCAAAATATGTTAACATTTTGCCATAATTCCTTTAAATTTTTATAGTTTAGTTCGAATGATTAGTAGCTTACGTGGCCTTATTATTATTTTTTGTAAACATCCATCCTAATTTACTTGTATTATTCAATTTATAAAAAGAGTGGGGCAGTCTTTTTATGTTTCAGGCAGAATGATACTTTATCCTATTGACTTTCCAGTATCTGTTTGAAAAAGTTAATCTTTTGAAATAAAAATTCAATAAATCTCTGTTTCAACAATGAAATAAATTAGCATAATGTCACTTTAAAGGTGAAATAGACGCGTTAACATATCTATCATGTCCATATAAAAGGTATTTCACAAGCCGTCGATGTACAAAGCAAAATTACATTCTAGTAGATAAATGTAATTGGAATATGTAAAATAAAAGTAAAATTGTAGTAAAATATTTCATAAATATTTAATCTGTATACATTTGTATAATTATTTTTGAACTGATTTACTCATGTACGGTAATAATCTTGCAGAACCACGGTTAGAAATAACTGTTTTGTGTGTTTAGTGCGTCTCGTATAAGAAAAGCTGCTGTTACAGACTTTCTTTGAACAAAATACTGACACAAATTACAGCTACCGCAGGGACAAATCGTATAAACGTCAGTTGCAATCTTTCAATGCTTACTCGTGTCTATGTAATACATTAATAATAAAATACTATTGTATAAACGCTGTTAAAACTGAAAATATATCATAGTATTGAAAGCAATACAATTGAGAATTGTTTATGCATTCATAAGTGTTTGTCTCATAGCAAGAAATAAATTCGGTTTCAATTTTTAAAACAAAGGTATATAGAAATAATTATCATCAATTGCCAAAAACTATAGAAAGAATATTGACTAAGATGTGATAGAATATATATTAATTTAAACAAAGTGATGTCATCTGGGTTATGAACATTCTTACGCATATCAAAGGAGAATAAAGACAATGATAATCCGTGCCACCTGATCATGGTCTGCATTGTTTGCTATTCAGTCAGTAAATATTGTGGAAATTTCCCTCAAAACAGTGAAGTAAGGATTAAAAAACATTCAGTTAGAACTATAGCAACAACAACAACAACAACTGAACATACTTAATAAATATGTGTTGTTTGACGACATAACAGTGGTAAGATATTAATCTTCATTATACAGTAGGATACGAATTACTCACTGTCGCACTGGCTTCATTAATGTGGTCGCTAAAAAAGAAAACTAATTGATAGTTCATTGGATATTTCACTTTGATGGCTAATTGGATATTTTACAGTCATGGCTCATTAGCTTTTTCAACTGTAAGGAGAGGAAACTGTTAAATGACATCGGATATTGGTTAGAAAACGGCATTTACTAATTTCCGTGTGTAATTAACCGTTCTCATTTGATGTTTCTGTACATTTCTTTAACGACAGTAAACACGAAAAGACTTCAAATAGAAACAAATTATCGCGTTCAAGTTAATTTGAAAATAAACAAAAAACGCAAACATTACAAGAAATGCTGTACTTGTACATGCTTTAAGTGGTCAAATATTTTGTGTTTGTTTTGTTTCTGTTTATAATTGAAACAAGCCTCACGTCAGAAATATAGACAATTTAGATTGCTTACAGTAAATCATATTAATTGTAACATTTTGCTCGTGACTGTAATATTGTTTCAAAAGTAAATGATCAGTCTTGTAATGTTACCATATTCTGCATAAACAATTTAATATGTAAAGAAGATTAACTTGGCGATGGTTTTAGTTGTATTTACAGGTGATAATAAAGAATTTAATATTAATAGTCTCTGAAAATTTCACTAGTGAAGACAACTTATCACCACGTTATTAAACCCCACGTGACCTTTTTGTTATCGGTATTTAAGTGGTTTTGCTGCCAAAGGATGGGAAACTCTTTACTTATTATATTTGCTTTTACTTTAATTAGGAGACATTAATTTGATACGGAAAAGCATTAACCGATTTTTGAAAGTTATTTAGCGACATTAAGGGAACAGAACGAAATTTAACGTATAGAAAGCATTCATTTACATCAAAGACATATAAAGATTCTGAATTAAGTAAATCTTAGCCTTAAAGGAAAGGCAAAACCGTGTTTTTATAATTTTTGATCTTTGAACATCCTTAAAGTTATTTCGCGACTAAAAGCAGCAGTGGTGTAACAGAATATGTCATTGAAGTAGCAAAACGTAAATAAAATGGCTTTGTAAATTCCATACAAAAAAAAATGAAACCACTTTAATTTTACTACTGATCAAACAGCAAAAGATGATTCAGCTGTGTAACCGATGTGTACAAAGGATTGACTGCTAAGAACAAAATGTATCAATTTTAGGTTATTCAGTTTTAAACAAAATTACTTTAGATTTCGATAAAAAGATAAACAAAGAAAAAAGATTTACTCCGTAATTAAGAATACTTTGGGTTCAAACAAACTTTTGCCAATAAAACTTCAAATATAAGCGCAACAGTATGTGAACTATATTGTGCCAAGGGATTAGCATGTGGCAAATACCTTTGGAGGAGTTTGGATAAAACATGTTGGAAGCCAAGTTACTTTCGTAAACACTATGATGTTTTATTATAGTATTACTTAAAATAAAAATGAGATTGGACGAGAAATGATCAGTAAACCTGTGTTATATAAACTTTGTCATCAAACTTCAGCTACTTTCTGCTTTTACGGGACAGTGATTTATCATCGCAGCTGGTGTTCCTCTTTATTTAGGTAGCAGTGACTTTGTAAATAATTAATAAGCCTTATTCTGGATTACTTTTTTCATGCATTCTTTACTCAAACAATTCCTTTTTTCAGTCTGTTCATTGCAATAAAAATAACACATAAAACATATTCAAATTTTAGTTAAAAAAACTTATTCAATGATCGGGATTAAATATAAAATGGTAAACAGCTTTTATAAGTGAAGGAAAACGTATAAACTATATAAACTACATGAAATTGCGGATGGGTATAAATAATTTATCGTTCATTCTTATTTTTTTGGGGAATCTTGAATAATATATTAACCACATCATAGTCAGCTCGTTGAATGAATCTAAGAAGATTTTGATGATTTTCTCGCTATAAATAAACCTTGATGAGGAAGTGAACGATTAAGATTAAAAAGATACCATAATTGTGTACGTTAAGATGAAGCTGTTAACAATCTGTGCGTACTAAATGATGTTTCAGTGCTAATGGTGATATTTCATACCGATAAGATGCGCATTTAATAATTGATTTCAATAAATATAAATGTGGTTTTCTTTTATTGTAAAAATGAAAGAATGGAATTTAACGCAGTCATATAATTAGAATTGTAATATTTAGAGTACTATCCTGATATTTGAAAATATGGCAATTGCAGCTGGAAATAATTTTGAAATTAGGACAATGGTTTGAAAACATTACATAAACAAGTTGTCTTTTGGGGAGAAATTTTGTTTCAAATTTGTTGATTTACACTTCTAATGTTTTATTCTAAAAATAAATCAAAACAAAGAAAATGATCTGTGACTTGACATGCTTTACTCTTTCATATTCGAAAGAATGTTCGTTAACTATACCACAAAAGTACGGAATGCCGTTAGGGCCATCGCCTATGAATGTGTTGATCTAAAACGCGATAGTCGATAGTACGATGGTGAAAACGCGAAATCACGAAACTACGATGGTGAAAACGCGAAAGCACGATGATGAAAACGCGATAGTACGATGTTGAAATCGCGACAGTACGATACTACGATGATGAAAACGCGATAAACTATCGTGTTTTCACCATCGTACTGTCGCGTTTTCACCATCGTAGTTTCGTGATTTCGCGTTTTCATCATCGTACTGTCGAGTATCGCGTTTCAGATCAAACCATTCATAGGCGATGGCCCTAACGGCATTACGGAATGCCGTAAGGGCCATCGCCTATGAATGTGTTAATCTGAAACGCGATAGTCGATAGTACGATGGTGAAAACACGAAATCACGAAACTACGATGGTAAAAACGCGATAGTACGATGATGAAAACGCGATAGTACGATGATGAAATCACGACAGTACGATGGTGAAAACGCGATAGTACGATGATGAAAACACGACAGTACGATGATGAAAACGCGATAGTACGATGGTGAAAACGCGATAGTACGATGGTGAAAACGCGATAGTACGATGATGAAAACACGACAGTACGATGATGAAAACGCGAAATAACGAAACTACGATGGTGAAAACGCGACAGTACGATGGTGAAAACACGATAGTTTATCGCGCTTTCATCATCGTAGTATCGTACTGTCGCGTTTTCATCATCGTACTTTCGCGTTTTCATCATCGTGCTTTCGCATTTTCACCATCGTAGTTTCGTGATTTCGCGTTTTCATCATCGTACTATCGACTATCGCGTTTCAGATCAACACATTCATAGGCAATGGCCCTAACGGCATTCCGTACAAAAGGGATTTGTTAACATGCAATATTATTACTTTATCATCATTTCATAGTTATTCTTTGATTCTGGAGATGGATGACTTTTAAAAATTGTCTTGCGTTTTTAAAATTGAAACCGATTTAATCTGTTGCTAAGAGACAATTAAATAAATGTACTAATTTGACTCAAAAATAAAAGTCAGAGTTTTTTGTTTGTTTTGTTTTTCAATACTCTGATATCATTTTTTTAGAATTAACAATCTCTTTGCGGCGAAGACGTTGCCTTTACAGGTTGAGGCATCAGAATTGTTGCGACCGTTATACCCTGCGTGATCGTAAGAGGCGGCTAAATGGGTTCGAATTACTGAAGTCTATGCATCTCTTAGCTCCTGCAGGTGAGATTGTTTAGACTCTAGTGTTTAGGTTTGTAACAACCAAGGTTAGCCAAACCCATCTGTCCTGTTTCGGCCTAAACTATATTGGTGCGCCGTAAAACCAAACAAACACAAACAAAACAAGATATGTTTGTAAAACATGTATGCCCCCTATCGGCAGCCAATTTGTCATGTGATCAGGTTATTATGCATGACTTCTGACCCAGTGAACAAGCAATTAATAAGGGTTATCTAGTATCTACTGGTCATGACTAGTCACAAGGTAATAATTATTGTGACCCCATAGGTTGTGTGCAGCAATTAATGTTATTAAAAATCTTACCAAATAATATATACATAAATTTTATGAATCACATAGGCCTCATTAATGACAGCCAAGTTGTTATATTACATAAGACCTTCAAATGTGTATACCAAAAGCACATAAAAATATCAACCAAGACAACTTGAGTTGTTGAGTTATTGCTCAGAAACAGTCATTAAGTACAAGGTCACTATGACATTGACCCCTTGACCCCAAAATCAATAGGGGTCATCTACTGGTCATGACCAATCATCATACTAAGTTTGAAGTTCCTAGGCCTAAGGGTTCTTTAGTTATTGATCGGAAACCGTTTTTACCTACAAGGTCAATGTGACCTTGACCTTTGACCCCTTGGCCCCAAAATCAATAGGGGTCATCTGCTGGTCATGACCAATCATCATACCAAGTTTGAAGTTCCTAGGCCTAAGCGTTCTTAAGTTATTGATCAGAAACCGTTTTCACCTACAAGGTCAATGCGACCTTGACCTTTGACCCCAAAATCAATAAGGGTCATCTGCTGGTCATGACCAATCATCATACCAAGTTTGAAATTCCTAGGCCTAAGCGTTCTTTAGTTATTGATCAGAAACCGTTTTTACCTACAAGGTCAATGTGACCTTGACCTTCCCCCTTGACCCCAATATCAATAGGGGTCATCTGCTGGTCATGACCAATCATCTTACCAAGTTTGAAGTCTCTAGGCCTAAGGGTTCTTTAGTTATTGATAGGAAACCGTTTTTACCTACAAGATCAATGTGACCTTGACCTTTGACCACTTGACCCCTAAATCAACAGGGGTCATCTGCTAGTCTTGACCAATCATCATACCAAGTTTAAAGTTCCTAGGCCTAAGTGTTCTTTAGTTATTGATCGGAAACCGTTTTTACCTACAAGGTCAATGTGACCTTGACCTTTGACCCCTTGACCCCAAAATTAATAGGGGTCATGTACTGGTCATGACCAATCACCATACCAAGTTTGAAGTTTCTAGGCCTAAGGGTTCTTTAGTTATCACTCGGAAACCATTTGGTCTACGGACCGACGGACCGAAGGACCGACAGACCGACGGACCGACGGACCGACAAGTGCAAAGCAATATACCCCCTCTTCTTCGAAGTGGAGGCATAACTAAGATTTTACAGCTTGTCTGATTGTGTGGTATCGTATAGACTAGAGAAAGTACTTGCAAGATTGCAAATGACATTTACATGAAATGCCTCTCTTAGTCGTCATTTGTGTGTGCGTGTGTTTTTTTAATGCTATGCATAATGGAAATCAACATTTAACGCCTTTCTTTTACGAGACGCAATAAAATACAAAAATAATACACATATTACTGTCATAGTTCTGGTTGCGACAAAATTGTATCATTGGGATACAAATTTATATTAACAGAATTACCATTTTATGAAACATTTTACAATAAATTAACAATTTGACATTATTATTATTTTTCTTTGTATTATTTCCTTCAATGTCTTGTCATCTATAAAATGATTAAAAGCTTTCCTACTTGAACGTAATATATCTCGACTAATAACGTCTCGAAATATATTGTTTAAGTTAATATGTTTACAGGAGAATGGGGGGGGGGTTACTTTCTTGTTTTCCAATCACGTCCAAACAAATATATTCACATATAGATTTTAAAACAGATGTCAATCACTTTGTTATACAAAGAAAATTTTACTTATCCATTTTAAAAGGTTAATTATCTCTATTTACATTATCCTGCCTGCCTAAATCAAATCTAAAATCAAACTCTTACCCATCATTGTTCGCTTAACAGCAGTGTATTTACAAAATATAACGATATTGTCAGTTCTTTGAAATATTACTTTTAAAGGTCAGTTATTCATTTACTTTTAACAATTGGCTGGTTTTTACCGACTTTATACCATGTAAACTTATATCATTGTAGTACATGATGCGGAAAAAGAACAAAATGTTTTCTCATAGCAAACCTAACTTTAATTGCTTTACCAAAAAATAGATAAATACAGAACATACAATTAACATTCTTTTTGAGCAGGGAAAATGACCCTTTCTTGGTAAATTGCCAACAGCAAGTAATCTATCCACACACGATTCACTTTTAACACTTAATAATAATTTTAGTCTTTATTGATACAACAAAGAAGTATATTTATATTTTCTTAATTTTTACAATAGAAATATACTTTTCTGCGTGTAATAATTAGATCCTTAGATATCAACTTTTGGACACAAGACAAGCATAAAATTCAGATTTAGTTTGATTTTTATCAAATGATTAATGACAGATAGTGAAAGATGCAACGGTTATCACATCTAGTCTGTATTTAAAATTCAAAATACAATAACTCCAATGGAAAATACTAAGCAGGAGTAAGGTAATCCGGATATTGCATATGATTTATGACACAGGGTACCCCACACAAGTTACTTACAGATACAATATTCAACCAATCTTTCATGAAATGAGACAATTCAATGCCATAAATTCATTTGTATATTTCCAAAAATAACCTATAACATTTGTTAAAGGGTAGTCGGATGTGTGTTTTGGTCTTTGAAGATAATTTTGTACATCGCCAATTTTGAGCATGTGCTATTTTCGTTTACTTAAACCGCACCATGTTTCGATCAGGGGTTCAAACATTTCTATAGTGTAGTCAACACTATGACGAAGGCTAAATGCTTACTTTACATATATGTCTAATACAAGCTGTGATGCGCAGGGCTACTAGAAATAACTTGCGACCATGTCTAAAAGTGCTTTTGTTTTGTTTCATTCGTTTCATTTTTGATAAATATTCCTATAAAAGGACTGATGGGACTGATAACTATAATTGTTTGATTGATCTATCGGCTAAATTTAGTTTACAACCAGCTTTAATTTATGTAAGACTGTATATATTCAATATTCAACACCCTTTAAATCAATCACAAATCTCTCAATGACTAGGACGACTCAATCAAACTCAATTATGTTTTTGTTTTAGTTTTTGAATCGATAGACGACTTATCTCGCTTTTTAAGAGGAGATATTTTTCTAGTAACCTTTATCTAAAAGTCTGTCTAGAAAATATCAGATTTGGATGGCATCACACAACGTCTCGCCAATAACATAATTTACAAATATTTGGTTCATTTGGCAAAGCAGGAATATTCGTTCATACAAGTATCTACAATCACATGTCTACCTTACACAAAAATGTGCCATTTATTTACTATTGTCATTTACTGAAAGGGATACACTGGATATCTCTCGCATTGTTTGAATGAAAACCATTATCTTACTATTAAGATAGTACCTTTGTCTTTGTTTTAAAACTCGAGATCTATATTTTAGTCATTCAACGTCACTAAGACTAAACGATGACCATTAACTTGATTATCTGTTCCTGTGTCAAATGAAGTCATTTTTGTGTCGCCTCTACGGAGTAGTGGCGACAAATAGGGATCACTTCTCCGTCGTCTGTCTGTCCGTCTGTCTGTCTGTCCGTCCGTCCGTCACAAAACTTGTTCGGACTACTCCTCATAAACTACTGGTGCAATTTCATCCAAACTTTACAGGAATGATCAGTACCAAGTGTAGTTGTGCATATTGTCAGCATTTTCCGGTTCAAAGATTTTTGTAAGAGTTATGGCCCTTTAATATTTTTTATTTTTAAAGTTTGTCCGGACTACTTGGAAATGTTGCAGGCTTTGATTAATACCGTAAGCTCATTTTAAAGAAAACAAATTCGTATCATTTACATACCTCAGACAGTTCTGGTAGGTGTATTCGTGTCTTTAAATGATTAACATGGAAAGGTGAATTTGACCGTTTGATATCCATATCAGTTTTTTTGTGTGCAGTTTAATGTTTAACTCCAAATTTATTATAGTTCCGGTACATCCATAAAAATGTGAAAAACATCCAAGTTAATATTTAACAACAAAATTATGCCCAATTTACACACCAACACATTTTCATTTCAATTATATCACTTTTCATTTTAAACAAAATTTATATGTCCGCAAATAAAATATCTGTTAATTAAATACCGTAATGTCCCTGTTGTTAATTATATTGAAAATGACTATTTTTATCTTAATTAAGCTTCTTTTATTTCTCCAACATCATGGTATGCTAAAATACATCATTTTTTATTTTGAAAGAAATAAATGATTTCTGCTCAGATGTTTTTAAAAGGAAATATTATTGATCATTTCTTGATATTAGAAAACAACTCGCTGAATATAATAATCCAGAAGTGACGCAATGCAATATCTACTAAAGTGTACAATTGATACTGATTTGAATAATAAGAACAAAAACATAAGTGTTTATCACAGACTTTTCACTCCGTATTGCTCAGAAGATTATTGGTTATTTCCACTCAATGTATAAACTATTATAACGTTCCGCCATGCCATTACTGTCAGGTGTCGATGTCCGTAATTCATTATTGGACAGTAACAGAAAGGCGGCATACACAACGATAACAACAGAAAGGATTTTATAGCCAACACGCGTCCGATTATTTATCAATTATTTTTAATTAATAGTAGATTAAATAATCTACTTATACATGTTAGTGACAGATAAAAAAAATACAAATAAGAAAATTGAACAAATTGTACTATTAAATGGGCGTTGGCCTTTACATCTCTTTCTACCTACATCAATAGTCAAAACCAAAACATTTAAGGTTTGCTTACACAGCAAAGTTGAAAATTATGAAGGCTTAATTTGTTTGGGTAAATTAAGTAACGACAGTAATAAGTGCAATTAACCGACCTACCCAGATAGCGATTTTGTGTATGTGTTACATTGTCTGTCTATTTAATATCATATTAATGAAATTTCAAAAATCTTTAAGGGATTTTTTTTCCAATTCATATCATTTTGCAATTTCATTTTATCAGAAACGTATGCATGTTTTAACTTTTGTAACGAATCAGTTATTCCTATATTTCCTATAAAATAATTAAACACAACTCAATCACGTGAAACTTCTACCTCATACTTACTTGCGTAAATGTTATTATATAGCCATTCAATAAGCTAATTGTTTTTATTGTGTGTCAATTATCTATGATGTGCAGATAATTAAGCTTTATCGCTGATAATGGAGAGAAATGCCAGAAATAATGCTATAAGAGAGAACACAGGTCAACAAGATGTGATGCTACATTGATTACGATATTATTTGGGCAATTGCCTGATAATTGATTTTGTTTATGTGGGTTATGGGTCTGGAACATAATACAATGTCCCATTTTGGTTACAATTTTAACCCTTTTAGTTTGAATTATATTATGGTTGAATTGTTCATGTTACTCAACTATAATTTGTCAATAACCGATTAAACAAGTATTTTGTTTAAATTATGCACGTTTATATGGAGAAGAAAACGTGCTATAACGCCGTTATTTTGAAAATGCAAGATCTTGGTGCCACTCAAAAATTGCTGACTGCAGTTAAACCTATTGACGACTCCAGCAATTACATACCGTACTTTACCATCTGCAAAGTCACTCAGACTCTTTTTTCAATCCCTTGCAATGCGGGTTTGGGCTAACATACGTCCTCGTGCGAATATGGTCCTCGTGCATATGCAGAATTGATGCAAATACAAGTACAAAATTCATTCACCCACTATCATTATTGAAATGGAACAATGAGTTAACAGTAAAAAACTATTTTTACTATAACTTTGTTTATTCTAAAAAGTCATATTTCAGTCCTAAAAAAATATTCCTGTTGTTGGATTGAAAATTGAATTTTCCAATGTTACACGATTTATTTGTAAACAATCTTGACAAAGTAATAGTAGTAAAAAGAAGAGGGTAATTACATCATGTTCGCATCGTTATTTCGGTTTAAGTACTATCATGCTATTATATATTTATGTTTATAGGTCATACCATTGTTTATAATTGAGAAAAATAAGTCTGCAGGAAACCTGAATCATTGAGAAGATAGAGTATTAAACTGTCTTGATAAGATAAGCATCTGATGAGAAGCTAGCGGAAAAAAACATTATTACGACTTAATATTTAATACATTGTGCGATATTCTTTCTTGCTAATTGATACAAGATGTTGAAGCAATACAAATAAGGCCGTGTCTACACCTATTCAAGTTTCTTACATGTCACATTTAGATAAGCTAAATAAATGGCCCTTTCAATATTTAATCAGGCACAATTTTTACTGGAATGTCTAATTAAGATTGTCCAGGATTTATACCTTTGTCTTTGCAATGCTATCATGTTTCTGTAAAATATGTGAATAAAAAAGCGGGAAAATGATGCAATTAGCTAAAAACAATGGAGCAAATGAAATTGAAATGTGTACATTCTTATAAAATAATGGAAAATGTGAGAAAAATATTTTTTTGAGCTGATAAATTGATGCAAATTCTTTATTTGATGAAAGTTATTCACTAAATGAACAAGATCATTTAAAATCTATTTTGACTACTTGAAAAACTTATTTTTTTTTGCTCTTCTGGTGTATCAGTTTATTGATATGATCCTCTGACCAAGATATTTTATACATTTATTAAAATTTACAGATCATGAACACTGAATCAGTAACAAGAAAAGTCAGAAAATAATAAAAGAACAACACTATCACACCTTCGGGGCACATGTTTTGTGTCAAACCGGTGTTATCAGTGTCTTGACAGCCAAAACTTGTAGAAAAATAGAACGTGTTCTAACTTTCTTGCAAGGAATTATCTTCTTGAATGTCACATAATTTCTCTTTAAAACTCATTCAAGTAGGGTGTCTACACTATCCAATACAAGAGAATATGATACTTGCATTCAAGACTTGGATAGGTGAAGACGGGCCCTAAGACTGAGCCAACACTCATTATCTTGTTTTCTTGGTATATAAGACACCGATGAATCTTATTAATTATAGCATTCCAATGTCAACACTGGTGTGATGAACGATTCAAGTTTACTGTCCGGGTCATTTATAGATTTACAAAGATCTACAATATGTCTGACTATATTATACAGCACAACGTTACAAGCTAAATATATTAACTGCCAAGATTTGGGTTTTCATTTATATTTATTCTGCTACATGTTCATGGGCTATTATCAGTTTAGAAATATAGAACAACATTCTTCAATATATTTCTCTTTCTCCCTCTTTCTGGATGAAAGCTTATTGTACAAATACGTTGTTCAGAGGAGACCGAAATATAAACATTGTTTTTAAATTTCACTCATTACAATCTGTCATTCATATTATATTTCCCCACCTTCTTAAATGCTCTAAGATATTAAAATATCAGATTACAGTCCATTTGACATTATTGTCTAAATGATCCGTCAAATCTTAAAGTGAAATATATGACTTTATGAAACAATATATGTTCTTGACATGTAATGTTTAGGAAGAAATTTATTATGAAACATATTTTTAATTTTTTACATAGTCACAACTGGCCTCATAAATATTCATATGAAAATCACCTCATTGTATCATTTTCATCCCCCGGACAGTTTATTCATTTTCAAATATCCATAATCACACAAATGTATTATGATTGTATCAAGTTTTGTTTTTCCCCATTGTGTCATTTGATACTGATTTATGACAAATAATTCACATTTTATCTATCTTATACATTGTCATTATAAAAGACCCAAGTGACATAGACTTTGTCAACATTGTGTAAATAATCATGTATTCACGGTGATACAATTCTCGGGGGATTGTTACAATTACATAGAAACATATTATAGTTGAATCAATGCGTTCTTTACCAGATTTAGACTATGTAGAATTCCATACTAGGTCTTCAATTAATGATGACATATAAACACTTATCATGTCAATACTCCCGCGTTGTTGATGTATAAATTTAAAAATAATGAGGGTAAGTAAGCACAGTTGATAAAAAGTAATTGAACTGTGGTTGAAATGTTCATGTTACTCAAGTATGCTTTGTCAGTAACCGATTTATGCATATAATTACACACCTTTATACGGAGACGGATACGTGTGTTAACGAATAATATCACGCGTGCAAACGTCGTTATTACACGTTCTTTGAAAATGCATAATCTGACTGCCACTTAGAAATTGGCTGACTGCAATATAACATCATGACGGCCTGGCGTTTCATAATGTGTCGTGCTTAAACATCTCCAGTGTCACTCGGACTTTTTTTCAATTTCTTCATATGCGGATTTTTTTTTGCGGGATGCATTTGCAGATTTAAATACTCGAAAGAAATAGATACACCCACTATCAATATTGAAATGGAACAAATGAGTTAAAAGGAAAGAAAGCTATTCATCTAAAACTTTGTATCTTCTCAAAGGTCAAATTTCAGTCCGAAAAAATTATTCCTGTTGTTGAATTGAAAATGAATTTCCCAAATGCTACACGATTTATTTGTTAACAATCATAGCAAATTATTAGTAGTAATATCAAAAGGTAGGGACATCATGTTTGCACTTCTAATAGCCTCATTATTTCAGTTTAAGTATTATCGTATTATTGTTATATATTTGTGTTTATAGGTCATACCATTGTCTATAATTGAGAAAAGAAGCCTGCTTTAAACCTTAATCATTGAGAAGATGATTAAACTGTCTTTATAAGATAAGCAGCCGATGAGAAGCTAGCGGAATATAACATTATTACGATTAAACATAATAAACATACACATCTACATTGTGCGATATTCTTTCTTACTAATTGATACAAGATGTTGGAGCAATACAAACGAGACAGAGCCAACAATCATTCTATTGTTTTCCTGGTAACAGATTTTAGTTATAAGAACCAATGAATCACAATTATAGTTTCTAAGGTCAACACTGGTGTGATGAACGACTCAAGTTTACTGTCCGGGTCATTTATAGATTTACAAAGATCTACAATATGTCTGACTATTTTTTACAGTATTGCAAGCTAAATATGTTAACTGCCAAGATTTGGGTTTTCATTTATATCTTTTCTGCTACATGCTCATGGGCTATTATCAGTTTAGAAAAATAGAACAACATTCTTCAATATATTCCTCTTTCTCACTCTTTCTGGATAAAAGATATTTGTGTACAAATATTTTATTTAAAGGAGACCGAAATATAAACATTGTTCTTTTAAATTTTACCCATTACAGTCATTCATATTTTCCCACCTTTTTAAATTCTCTAAGGTATCAAAATATCAGATTACAGCCCATTTGACCTGATTGTCTAAATGATTCGTTAAATCTTAAGGTGAAATATGGCTTTAATGAAAGAATACATTTTCTGGACATGTAATGTTTTGGAAGACAAGTATTATGAAACGTATTTTTAATTCTTTACATAGTCACAATCTCGCTTATGAAAATCACCACAGTGTATCATTTTCACCCCCGGACAGTTTATTCCTTTTCAAATATCCATAATCAAACAAATGTATTATGATTGTATGTTTTTCCCCATTGTCTCATTTGATACTGATTTATGACAAATATTTCACTTCTTATCTATCTTATGCATTGTCATTATAAAAGCCCAAGTGACATAGACTTTGTCAACATTATGTTATAGGTCATACCATTGTCTATAATTGAGAAAAAAAGTCTGCTAGAAACCTTAATCATTAGAAGATAGAGTATTAAACTGTCTTGATCAGATAATAATCCGATGAGAAGCTAGCGGAATAAAACATAATTACGACTAAATATTTAATACATTGTGCGATATTCTTTCTTGCTAATTGATACAACATGTTAGAGATACGCCAACAATTAATTTGTTTTCCTGGTAACATATATTAGTAATAAGACACCAATGAATCTTAATTATAGCATTCTTAGGTCAACACTGGTGTGATGAAAGACTCAAGTTTACTGTCCGGGTCATTTATAGATTTACAAAGATCTACAATATGCCTGACTATAGTTTACAGTATTGCAAGCTAAATATGTTAACTGCCAAGATTTGTTGTTTTTTTTTTTTTTCATTTATATATTTTTTCTGCTACATGCTTATGGGCTATTATCAGTTTAGAAAAATAGAACAACATTCTTCAATATATTCCTCTTTCTCACTCTTTCTGGATAAAAGCTTATTGTACAAATATTTTATTCAAAGGACACCGAAAATTAACCATTGTTTTTTTACATTTTACTCATTACAGTCATTCATATTTTCCCACCTTCTTAAAAATGCTCTTAGATATCAAAATATCTATGTTCTTGACATGTAATGTTTAGGAAGAAAATTATTATGAAACGTATTTTTAATTTTTTACATAGTCACAACTGGCCTCATAAATATTCATATGAAAATCACCTCATTGTATCATTTTCATCCCCCGGACAGTTTATTCATTTTCAAATATCCATAATCACACAAATGTATTATGATTGTATTAAGTTGTGTTTTTCCCCATTGTCTCATTTGATACTGATTTATGACAAATAATTCACTTTTTATCTATCTTATACATTGCCATTATAAAAGACCCAAGTGACATAAACTTTGTCAACATTGTGTAAATAATCATGTATTCACAGTGAAATAGTTCTCGGGGGATTGTTACAATTACATAGAAACATATTATAGTGGAATCAATGCGTTCTATAACAGATTAAGACTCTGTAGAATCTATACTAGATTAATGATGACATATAAACACTTATCAAGTCAGTATTCACGCGCTGTTGATGCATAAATCTTGAAATAAAGAGGGTTGGTAAGCATAGTTGATAAACAGTAATTGAAACTGAAAGACTCGTTTTAATTGGGTCACTATGCTAATACTGCAACGCTACTTTGCGAAAATATAACATTTTGAAAAAAAGAACTTTACTTCCATGCCCAGCAAACACATGACGTTAAAATAACGTCGGATTACTGTAAGATTTTGGTCACAACATCGGCGACCAAAATACGACGTAAATCTGACGTTAAAATACCGATGTCTAATAGACGTTTCTTTTTGACGTCGTACTAACGTCAGGTTATGGTCGGTGTCCTGACGGTAGGTAAAAAAAAATAACAAAAAATAATCCTTATTCGCTGTTGTAATCATTTAAACTTTTTTCAAATGTTATTTGGATTACAAATGAAGTGTTCTTATATAAATACAGACCAAGATCGCGGCGCTGCAACCTAATAAAACATATAGGTGGCGCTGTATATACGCAAGTTACATGTGTTATTGTTATGAAAGCTATTTATAGTCACAGATCTGTTTACAAGTTCCAATCATTTAAATTTTAACGTTGTACATAATATTATCATTTGTGGTACATTATATGTATCAAAATAACGCGTTTTTAATAGTGGTTTAACATTTAATCTTAGTGACAGAAAAGGGAAAGAAAACATGATTAACCTTTAATTCGAATCTAAAGTCACGTGGATGGAAATTCAAATTCGTAGGCGTTACGTTTTGGCTGTCGGTCAGGAATTGGAATGCATTTATAAGTGAATATTATAGATTTTCTTGAACAAAAAGGTCAGTTCAATTTATTTAGATTTATTTCTACTCTTTATTTGATAAATAATTGCATGGTTGCAAGCACTCTTAAATTTAATTATCATTATTTGAACAGCTGAAGTAAAATGTCACACAAATTCGCGATAATGTCTAATAATAAATCCTTTTAAAATTGACATGTTTTAACTCTGCTTGTGATAAGTTTATAATATGCCTTTCAGTATTACCAAAGAGAATATTTAGTTTTCATATTTTTCTTAAACTGTAATGTTTTTGTCAGTTAAAATCTGAGAATTGAGAATGAATTTGTACGATTTCGAGCATTTCGGACCAAAACGTTTCGGTCCCAAATAACCAAAAACGTTCCGGTCCCAAATAACGCAAGACGTTTTGGTTCCAGACATTTCGGCATTAAATCTTTAATTTAAGACTATGAAATATTTAAAGTAGAATATATACATAAGTTAGAATATAATTTTCTTTTCAGGTAGTTAAAGTGTTGGACATGCTCTCAAAGGTCGGAGGGACGGAAACACGTGAATATGTAAAAAGAAACATATGAAAGTAAGATTTTTGTAAATTCTATTACATACTTTAATCCATACTAAACTGGAATTTAAAAGCGGCTTTTTAAATGTTCAGTATTTATGTTTACTTTTAATTTTTGTTAAAGCTCTCTTATAAAATGTTGGCATAATTGTCCATTAAGTTAAGATAACCATGATAACCATGAAAACATTTTTGCTTGTTATTTTTACATGTTTCATAAATTTCTTTTTTTTTTCAGTGAAAATGATGTCACACACGCTATTGGGCGCTACAAACGCTACATATTAATTCTCCGGACAGACGAGGGGTGCTGAAAGAAGGTCATATCTTAAAGCATCACACCTCAAAATTCGTGCTAATTCTCATGGATATCTAAAAGTATAACTTTGTGAAGTAACTAAAAGGCAGCAATTTATACATTCCTGACAATTATCAAAGGAGGTCAAAATATGCAAAATGGCATTAAATGTTTTAGAAATGCTGTAGAAATATAGTTAAAGTACTGAAAATCTGTCATAAATTGCTTGAAACATTATTATCAGAATCTTTTAACTTTTCTTAAAATTATAATATTTTCATTGTTTTATTTGATACAGCAAACTTTGATAGAAATGTGCATACATTGTTTTGTTCTTTAATATTTGTACATGTTTTCTTAGTTTCATTTATGTCATTGTTTTTGTAATACTTTTTGTTTTGTAATTAACTTATTTTATGTTTTATTTTGTTTAATTATGAAAATTATTTACCTTGCAGAATCTACTAAAATTGTATGTATCAGCTTAAAATTGCAACTTTTATCTTAAATTAAAAAAAGCATGAAACATATTTTTTGCTTTAGTTTTCTGTTATACATTTCATTTGAGGGAAAGTTACTTAATAGAATGAGTTATATTAAATTAGATCAAATCAGGATTAGCCAGAAAATATTGATGACGTGGTGAAACAAAAAGGATTAGGGGAATGATAAGATGAAGGTCAGAAAATGATCAGATTTAGGGCAGAAAAGGCGTTAATATTTAGGTCGGAAAATGGTCAGATTGAGGTCGGAAAATGGTTAGAAACTGGTTAGATTTAGGTCGGAAAATGGTCAGATTGAGGTCAGAAAATTGTCAGATTGAGGTCGAAAAATGGTTAGATAATGGTCAGATTTTGGTCAGAAAAAGGTTAAATAATGGTTAGATTCTGACGTCTACCTGACGTCAGATTATTACGTCAAAAAAACTTTCAAATCCAACCGTTTTTCCGACCGTCATCCGACGTCAGAACCTGACTTAAATCTGACATCAGTATGACGTCTTGTGTTTGCTGGGTGTTAGTCTATAAAAAGTACATTATCGGGAAGGAGATTGAATCAGCCAAATTTTGATTCAACGTTTTTGATAATTTAATAAAAGTGGGGAGTATGACCCTTGTAAAACTATGGTAGGATCTTCACATATTCGTTCATCCACAAGTCATTTATCAATATTCTGGATTTATATTATATGAGATATTGTTAAATATTCTTTTCTTTGATGTATTGATACTTTACCTCCAGAACATTTAATAATAACTTTATCAGTAGAGAAAAAAAAACGTTTTGTTAGGATTTATGAAAATGCGAAACAAATGTTGCGGTATGTAGTTCAAACGTTTTTAAACGATTGTCAAATATACGAAAATTCCTGTACCAACCTCGGAATATTCTGTATGAGAATAAAGTTACGCTCTTTACCAGAATTAATCTTACTTTAAGCCAAAAAGGAAAGGAAGGGAATGTTTAAAGAGTAGCTATTTCTTTACTACTTCATGAAGATTGACATGTTTTCTTATGTTTCATCACCTATTTCATTTGACCAAAGTAAAATATTTAAGTTGTCTTACTTGGAAACATTTTCTGAAATTATTACTACGTTACGAATGAAATTTAGAACTATTTTAGAAATATTTATGCCTATATTTATCTCTAAATCATTATATTTAGTTTAATATCCAAATATTTTTAAACACGAGTGCAAAAATAACATATGTGAATGGAGATTTTTTTTTATTCAATAAGGAACATAAATGTAGTAAATGTTGCATGCTTCTATGCCTTGCGTGTTTTAATTTGCGCATGCGAATGTGTCACATGGGACGACCAATGTAGACTGAGTGCATCAAATATTAATTAACAGCCGCAATCATTACCCCTTATAGAAATTTAGAAGAAGAAAAACACCTCTTGTTCTTGGACAATGAATAATACAGCAATTCTTGTCTTATGTAATAGTTATTTAGAGGTAGCTAAACAAAATCAAATCTACCTCTTAATTTGTAAATCAAGATTTATTGCAAAATCTTCAAGATAAGACGATTTGTTTTGATTATAATGATTATTTTACTGCAGCAGAACTAAATTTAGAATCTTTTCTAAGCGATACATGTGGATCGAATCTGTACATCTACCAAATTGTACTTTGCTGTACTTTGCTGCGATTGTAAACAACTACGATTCCGTACTAAGAACATAATTACTATTTACAGAAAAACGTTGAAATTGAATATACAGTTTCCGTTATCTACATGAACCACTTAACAAACTGGCATGTGTGCTTTGTAAAAAGTATTTTTAGTGTGTTTGAACGTCAAACGAGAACAACAATGTAACACATACTGATTTTATTGTACTTTTCTTATGATGCGGGCAATTAAAACACTAAGTTAATTACTACAATGTGTTGAAAAGGTGTGTTAGCCACGATACAAAGTATTTGTCGAAGAAAATGATACGTAGTGGAGTTTATCTAAGAGTAATAATTCATCTCCTGCGAGAGCAAAATAAAAACATCAATATTATGAATGAATATTACTTCTCAGGTAAATCTTCCATAGCTTTGATAGAGATTGAACTATTTAATACAATTATTTGTTAAAAGTAAATTAATGCTTTAGAGAGTAATAGATTATATATTTCTAAGAATCAGACGTTACCGTGCATTTTTAAAATAGGTCGTTAATGTAATGTTGATCAGTTGATTACATGAAAATGTTAATATGCCTGTACTCACCTCTGTATATTCTGGCGGCGGATGGCGGAATTGTAGATCCGATTGATTATAAACCTTGTAATATTCCTTATCCATTGTCTTAATTAAACGAATCCTTGTTAATTTGACCACTTATAGCATCTAAATTGTTGCTGATTTCTTTAACGTTATTCCAATGTATTTTGAGAACTATACAATCATAAACGCTTATTATCAATCATGTAAATTCATAAGTTTGAAGAAACATCTCTTTTGAACTTTAACGTTAACTTTAGAATAATTATCACAATCCCCGACAATAATTCAAAACTTGGCCGATGGCCTAAGGTTAGTTATAATAATTTATTTTAGTCCCAAATCATGAACACTTCTGGTGAATAAATGTTAAAATTAGCGCGACTAAAGTGAATTATACTCTCTACTCTATCTTTAATTGATATTTTATCATGTAAATCCTTTATCAAGGTATCCAATACACTTAACTGATGATCTGTATAAACAGGCAAAATACTAGAGCGCATTGACTTTTGGCGTATTACAAAACACTTGATTATCGGGATTTTTACTCAATAAAAAACGATGTTTGCGTGGCTTCATAATACGACAGTGAATTGGAACTACTCGTCGTCTAAGATAGCATTATAAAGTGTATGAAGAGAACAATTATGTATTGATGTACAGGTTCCTAGTTATTGAATGCAGGCCATTTGACCCATTTGCCATTTATGGACCTACAACACGCATAATGGTTAAAATTTATGAGGCGACGCAAGAGGTAACGGACGGCCAACATGCTGTCTACTTTTGTTTAGTTTTATATGGTTATTCAAAAAAAATTCATCAACCGTTATGAATATTTTAGTCCTTTTTACAATCTTGCAATCTTGCCAAGTATGAAAGGTAATATAATATGATTGTTATGTGCAATAAATGGGTATTAAAGTTGATTTGCTCTCCGACATTGTGTTCACCAGTGAATGTATCAAAAGTGGACTAAAACAGAAGAGTTAGTGATAATTAAACCAAGACCAATGCCTTATGATATAGCAAATCCATAAATATTCTCTAAATCAACTTAATCCATCCAGGTAGCAATACATTTTCAAAAAAAATGGTTTCGCAGAATTTGATTTATGTTTTAAATGCTTCGTCAAAATTTGTTTTTATAACTAGTTATATTTTTAATTATTGGCATCTTTTGTTGATTTTTTATATATAGAGAGAAAATTTTGATATAATAATTTGTTGTTTTTTTATTCTAGGAAATATTGCTAAAATGTTTAGGAAAAACAGTCTAAATTGATAATTATATTATAGTTAAGGTAAAACTATTGCATAATTCATATATTATAGATGGAATCTTGTAAGGTTTGTGACTATATAAGTTGTTACAGTATAATAAAGGCAAGACAAAAAACCTACTTAACACAATATTTCTATGCCGACTTTTTTCTAAGAAAATAATATCAGTCAATAAAATCATGGCATCTTTACTTAATGATAACATTTTTCAATGATATCACTTTTATTATATGTTAAATCTAATTTCATCATATATATTATTACAGTCAGTGTTATATTGAAGCAGAATTACAAATGTATATGTGCCTGCTCTCTACAGAGCTGTAAAATACTATATGACTTTAATAACTAGAAGCAAAATGTCAGCAGATGAAACCGACATGTTTAAATTATATCAATTAGTATCTTGGGAACTTGAAACTAAGCCATAAATGTTCATTTGTCAGTTACTAATATAATTTGTTCAGGCTTTAAAGATAAATTTAAAACGACGATGAACGGTATGACTGAAGTTACAAAAAAAACAATGCGATATTATAATACACTTTTGATGTGATTTTATTCCGACCAATCATGTTCTAAAGTACAAAACATGTAATTTATAGCATTTAAAATGACACACTATCATTGTAAAATATGAAAAGCAAGATCAACAAGGAAAGGAGGCATTCAACGAACGCATCCCTCAACACAGGACCATCGGCAAGGAGCCCAGCAGGACACCAAACAGGACAGGGTACACGGCCGAAAAACGGCGGGATGTCATTATAAATTATTCAAACAGGAAATTATAAAACTTATAGAAACCATTCGGAAGATGGTAGATAACTGTGTTGAGAAAAGTATTAGTACCAAGCAGATATAATAACGAAATCCCAAGGGTGTATCTATGCAATTTGCTGGATAGAAAATTAACTATTTATGATTGTTGGCGTTCCAAATTTAGAAAAAACAATTGCATCAACAGGAGATCAATGTTAAATGATATATACACAAATATTCCTCGACAAACAAATTACTGACAGTACCGTAAATTGTATAAATTATCTTCATCTTACAAAGAAATACTTCAAAATGAATTTCAGACACACTCATAAAAGTAGATGGTTTGATACTGTGGATGAAGGAGAAAAGAAGAAACACTTGCATACTAGTATCTGTTCTTATAACAAAGTTTGGTTTGTGATCAGATCTGCTTTATGTTTCTGAGATCGCAGTATGAACAACAAACACTTTTCTAATTATTTTTATTACACCTTGTATTTAGTGTATAGGATAAGGCCCTTTAGAGCAAATTCAACTTGTAAGGAGGAACGACAGCATAGAATTCTACAAAAACAATTTTACTTTTTTAATTATTAATTCATGACATCTTGCAATAAAACTTGAAGAAATATCTTTCCTGATGTTAAAGTTAGTTTAATCCGTCTCAGTAATGACGGTACTGAAAAATTCATATGTGTGCTAAGTAAAAATTCAGCTAAACAGGAAATGGAAAATGACATATAAAGTAACTATAAATCTACTTCTCTTTAAACACACTGTCGTAACTGTTTTCACATTTAAGTAACAAAGAACTTGTCATTTTATTCAATATATATATTACAGAATAGTGTGTTAGAACGCACTTAGTAATACGGTTTGTCCCTCTTGTGGCTGAGGGTTGCTTTTTAAGGTTGATGCCTAAGAATTGCAGTCGCCGTATACCCAACGGCGACTAAATAGGTTCGATTTACTGGAGTTTATGTATCTCTTAGCTCCAGAAGGAGAGGTGATTTTGACCCCCTGGTGTTGCTTTAAAGTACATGTAACTAACACTCTGGGTTGTTCAAAACTGTTTGACTTTAAACTGTTTTATTTATTGTGTATTAATTTTATCTGTAGTTTGAATGTACGTATTTAGTACGAGTATTCTTATAACTAGTGATATTTATACGTTGAACACTTTGCTATTCACATTTCTATGACATTGGGTTTATTTAAAGACGTAATATAATGAATAGAGGTCTGTTAATGGAATTGTAATGTAATGCAGGTCATTACATTTCAATGTAATTGACCCCAAGTTGCAAGAAGTCGTGCTGTTATGTAAATTTTCACTTTTAATAATACGATTTCAAAATTATAATCACCAACAAAAATATATTCTCAAAACAATGTATGAACATTAGAGAAGAGTAAAAAGCTGACTGTAAAAGCGGACAGTAAAATGTTCTAAACATTTAAATTCAATAAACTCTCCTGCTTTCATTTCACTTTATCAATACAAATCTTGTTATGAGGATTTAGAAATTTATGTTTTCCCACAAATGTTGCCTCTGACATAAAAGAGATTCAGTTTTTCTTTAAAAAAAAACCCAGCACGCTGTTAAGCTGAAATTCAGGTTAAAGTCATTCTAAAATACAAAAAAAATGTTATCAACTTGAAATAAATACAGCGATTCAATGTATATGGCGATTTAGTCATGTGCATATGAATAGACGCACTGAGATAAGAATGTTTAAGCCACTATAAAGTTCAAAACACTGGTTTATTTAGAAACAATAAGAAACATAGTTATATATCTAACGTCCCAAATCAAGAGAAAAAAGTATGTTATATGCTATATATTGTCTTTTTTATTTGTATTTGTCTAACAATTTGCCATGTTAATTATTATCTGACAGTAATCTTTACAGTACTTGTACTAATTACTTCAATATGTAGCTATGTCTGTTAACAATTTTTGTGGTGTTTTTTATAAAAAAAAACTATTATAAACAGATGTACCGTATGTACTCTTAACCATCTTTTATAAAAATGCTGTATGTAATAAAATTTCGTTGTTAGACAATATACCAAGTTAAATTGGCTATTCTTTCCAATATAGTATAATAATCAATGAAAAGGATTCAGGAAAAGGACATAGATTTGAAAGGAAATCAAATTTATCATACTTAAAAGCTTAATTAAAAAAGGATGTTCAATTCATTTTTAACAAAGGTAATACAGTGGTAGTCATACTAAGTATTTATTAGTGTAACGACAAGTTTACGCAAGGAACAAAATACCGTGAATTTGATTATTTAAATTTTAAATGTTCTATGCAAGTTGTTAAGTTTGTTTGCTGCTCCTATTTTTGTTGTGGTTACTTTTCATTGCTTTTTACAAAGTGAATTCAAGCTTATTCATATTATTTGATACCTGTGTTTTGACGCATTTAATTTTGCAAAATATAACCCAACGAAAAAACGCATTGTGACTTTAATTCAGTTGTTACGATAAGAATTAATAAGTCTACTCTATCGTGGGAATTTATCATTGATATTTTTTTTAATTATTGTTAATTTTTGTTATTCCTCAATGATAATATATAGATGACATGTTTTAATATAATTTTGTCATCCAGAAGAAAATGTCGGTTTGTTTGTAAACTGACTGTTGTTGGTACTTGTTTTTGTAGAGAAACGCATTTTTTGTAATATTAAAGATACTTATATATAGAGCATTTTTTCCACCCATGCAATTTTTGTCATTTAGGTCAATTTCACAATAACGCTTATTTTTACCTCTAAGTATAACTTACAACGTACATGGTAGTATAATTATTGTTCTAGTATTGCATGACAAAGATTAATGAGACTGATTTATGAAAAGTAAAACTAATAATATCTTAAATTAAAGACAGATATGACCAAATTTATGTAAAAGAAATGTTTGTTATTGAAATCTGATATGGTTAAACTCCTACATATTACAAGAAATTGTTTTTGATATATACTCAGTTGCAAAAGAAAGCGTGCACTTGGTTACTTGGATTGGCAAATCTGAGCAGAATAGTGACAAATATGATATCAAAATTTGCAGAATACACAATATTTTACTCTGTTTTGACGTTTTTCAATTGTCACAATTGTGGCTTCGTGTAAATAGCTGAAGGGAAAAAATGATACTGTGACTTTTAAAAGACTATTGTACAATTAAGCAATGCGTCCATCTAGAAAATGGATCATCCAAAGTGTTCGAGACAGCATGGAACTGATGTAACGTCATGTTACGGACTTGAGATGATGAATGATGTTTCGGTCAAGAACTCAGATATCCAAATGCAAAACCGCATACACAAAAGGTATACTTCTGAAAATATTATTTTCACCTCTCCCTCTCTCTTGATAACCAGTATTTGAAGTTCTGATAATGATCAAATTTTAATTAAGTGTAAACCATTTAGAAGTCTACGCATTTCTGCAAATTTTGATACCAACAGTTTGCTTTTAAAAAGTAAACAAAATTTCCCTGTAACCAAGGCCAGACTTTTGAAAGGGTATCGGCAAATAATATGTATACTGTAACCAATACGTGCAAACTTTATCTTCAACATCGACATCACCTTTGCCATACTTTCCATGACTTATTATTCAATTATTATTCCATTTCTAAGTATCTTAAGTGCTTCAGTACATGGAAAAAGCCAATAAAACAGACACTTTTGTCCATTCGTGGCCAATGGAATGGTTTGCATTAAATTGTCTGTAGACCGGGCTCAATTAGTGGGCCTGCCATATTCGGCACTTATGTTAAAAGGGTTAAAAATACGCCATATTTTAAGTATGTCTCGCATGAACATTGATTGATCTAATTGATTTTCTAGTTCTTGATGTATAAATAATATAATATTACTAAAATAAGCCTGATATTAATGGTACGAGCAATAAGGTGTAATTTGTTGTTGTCTAGGGGATGTAATAGCAGCAAAACAGCCGACTAACTTTGTTATACAGAGATGTTTGCATGCTTTCCAGCAAAGAATATCACATTTGGACTTATAAATCGATGTTTGAACAATTTCTTATCAAATGTAGACTTTTACCGTTATACCACCAATTGTCAGTATATAGGGGAACAGCACTGATAAAAAACGGGTTTTAATGTTTGTCTCATATTAAATCCCCGTTTGCAATGGATTGCTGTTGTATTGTGTTATTTGTTTTATTGTTATAAAATATTTAACGTCGTAGATATGAGAACGACAACAAATTCATTGTAGAATAATTTATTGCTTTGTTTTGTATGAAATATGGACCCTCTTTGGATAACATGATATAAAATGACATTTAAAGGTTACTTCTGCTATACGAAACTATCTAACATCCCCAAGGTGCGCAGCTACGTATAGCTTATCGCATTACGTAGTTTTCGAAACCATTGGAACAAAAGAACAACATTGTTAAAGATTATATTGATAAGCTTGACTAAGTAATACCTTCAAAATTCAGATTTAGTTGTCGTTCATGTAGTTTGTAATGCATTTTGAACAAATTTTCTATTGATAAATTATAAAATAATATTTATTATGTTTATACATTTATCTTTTAATCCATCACGCTTCGTACACTATTAGTAATACAAGTTGCTGACGAGAAATCAAGAAGGCTATATACTCCCGTATATGCCGTCAATACTAGAATAACGAGAATTATAAGAACGAAATATTGTAATTGACTACAAGTTCATAAAATACCCCAGCAACTTTATACTATTTTTTAAAAAGCGCGGGAAATAGAAGTACATTATCAACGGCTACGCTTACGCTGCGCAATGAAAAGTAGTTCAAGTATAAGGGTCATCATTGCGGTTTAACTTTAACTAATTTTTGGAAGTAATGAGATTTGAATGGAGAAATATACCATAAAGAAAATAAAAAGGAATAACAAATATTTATGCACACACGTACTAGTTAACTGTCGAAGAGCAGAAATATATTGTTATGACTTGTGTGAGTGCTTCGGTTCTTCATGGTATAAACAGCATAGTATACATTGTGTTAAAGTCACTCAAATTTTGAGAAAATTATTTGCATTATTATGATATTAATTATATTGATGAAATAATTTCTTATTGCTTGAATATTAAATATTGTAAAGTTTACTTGTTCTGTAAGAGTAATGAAATATATAATATTCTTAATAAACAATATAATTTTGCTTCAACTAAGAACAAACCCCATTATTTTGATATATACAAATTTCCGTGACCGTTATTTACATACATATATGTGGCATAGTTTGTATTCGTAAATCAAACATTTATTCATACATGAAGTTCTTACCTTAAGGATTGAAAATGATACGTTAATTTTATTCAGAAACATCCGCATTCTCCTCTTTCCCCAATCTTACTCGCTATTATTTTCCATGAATTACTTACATATTTGTATTTCTTTTCTAATTTTTCTTCATCTATTCTCTTTAATTAAAATTCTAATAAGTCAGGTATTATATGTTCGTATTGCTTTTATTAAAGGAGAGAACTACCATGAGTTACTGTAGCTCCTGTCCAATTTCTTTTGCTTTAAATTGTAAAATATAAACATGTGTATATAAAAATATCTTAAATGCAAATATGTTTAAACCAAACTATATTATAACTTAACTATATTATTGAACTAAAACAATAATTGATATGCAGGTAAAACGTTAAATAAACAATTTTGTAATTACCTCACTATGTTCCTCTGGAGGTTGACAATAAGAAGGTTCACCAACAGAAACATCCGACATACTACTTGTTTCTTCCATGTTTTGAATTTAAGTTATTTTCTTGATATAAGTAAAATCAATTCTATAGATATTCCTTTTTATATGTTTTTTTTCCAGAAACTATTATTACTACTGATTAAGTTATTATTTCTTTTTCCTGTTTCACGTTCATTACGCGCAAGCTAATTGTTAGTTAATCAGACTCGAAAATCTGCAATTGATTAGATTAGCAAACACTAATACTGCTCTAAAGCAGCAAAACAAAGTATAATGTTTGAATAAAACCACACGACAGCACACTGTAATGAGATGATATTCGCGGCATCATCAAATAATGACACACTATACATAAATTTCTTCCTGCCTTAATCTGTACTTAGGATCGATACCAGTTACGGTAATGTTTTTCTCTCATTCCTTTTGAATATATAATTTCAGATCAATTGAAAAGGAGCTCAATACAGCAAAGAACTTGACTCTGGGTCTATTGCAATAGGAACATTATTGGATTTTTTTTTCACATTGGAGTTACGATGAATAAATGCTTATGTACTGTATTTGACATACTTTTTGTGTCATTTTGGTGTCAGGTAATGAATTGTTTGTTGTTTTATTTATAGTGGCTGCAGAAACCCCAAAACAAATATCATCCCAGGGGGTATGTAGATTGTAGATTGTGGCGCATAGTGTGAGGTACAACATTATTACAAAATTATAGTGTTTTTCCTTGCATATCAGACTGGATTTTCTTGCATATCAGACATGATTATATCTACCGTTTACACCGGTGCTAGAAAAACCTGTTATATTCCCCCCACCCCTCCCGTAAGCAAGTCACCTTTTTTTAAACGACGTCATTCCCGCGCGCCTTTTATGCATGAATTGCGTTCTTATTCTCGAGCCAGATACTGTGATTTGTACCGGCAGCCGGTATAAGACTCGTATGATCTTAAGTGTACTTGGTTTGAAAAAAAAAATTTATGGTACTTCGTTTTAATTATCATTGCAAACAGGTTTAGCAATTTTCAGCTCGAGTTCTGGGGATTAGTGACTTTGAACGGTGATCCGAACTTGTGGACTGGACTGGACATTATTGCTTTTCAGATGCTATTTAAGGCAGCACCAGGGCGTTCTCCTTCAAAGTGGTTATATGTTTTATACTTCATTATTTGAACTTAACAATGCGCATTTTTAAAAGGAACATAAGCATAAAACATCCTGTTATCATTTGACATACATATCTGAACTGTTCTTTATTATCAGCAAACATCGCAATAAGCACAAATCAAGCAAATAGTCAAAATAATATATTTTTATTTCAAATGTTAAAATATATTATATAAAAATAGCTGCAATTTCGTTGGTTCAAGCAGTTTTTAACAGAATAAATTATAAAATCATATTCACTTGATGACGTATCATTTATTTTCCATCAACAAATATCATTACTGATTCGGCAAATGGCAACATTATATTATAAAGGCATTATCCTCTTCAACAATATGTACATTAATGGATTTGGTAATATGTATACATTTTTATACTTTACTGGGTTGTAATAATACACACAATAAATTGGCATCATCCCATCCCTTAAGTGATATATCAATATTGAAAGTAATATCATTAACTTTGCAATGGAATTCCACAAGATATCTGACATTATGGTAAATACTGTATATTTATGTTTTCGCTAGCGCTTACGCGTCAAACTACAAGACAAAAACATATGAATTTCGTCTGCTGCTTCAAGGAACCGCACGACAAAGCGATATTAGCTGGGCGATAATATTTAAATACGTGAATTTGGCTATTTGTCGTCAAGAAACCGAGTAAGCAGAATAAAACAACTGAAAGTGGTTTGTTATCCTCTTTTCGTAAGCAACAAACGAATCTGATTTGTTGTTAAAGTTCTTCGCTGACATCATTAATAAATCAGCAACAACGGACAATCCTGAAATGATTCATATTAAAAAGATGTTTTCCTTTATTTACTTCTGTCCTTTCGGCAAAGCAGATTTCGTGAGCTGGCGGCAATTATTCTCAAAATACTTTTAAAGCAGCATGGTTCCAGCTTTTTTCATGAACATTACAAATGTGTTTAAAAGTAAAATATTGTGAAGTGAACAAAAATGTAAATTACACATTGCAAACGGCACTTTATATCTATGTAAATTACCACAAAAAAAGTAAATACAATGTAAATGCAAAACTAGCCATTACTGTGTTAGTCACACAGTAGAAATATGGTGATAAATACTGTAAAATCAGTTTTTACCGTGTATAACATGTACTAATTATAACTTAAATCACTAATAATTTCTACTTCGTACATTCTTTCAAGTTTGATTTCTTGATAAACATTCGCTCATCTGAAAGAATGCAGCTTTAAATAGCATGTAAATATAGTACATTATACCAAAGAGTACAAAATTCACATTGAAGACAACCATTAGTTTTTACAAGTATTTTTTTTCGACTAAAATAATGTAACAAAACAAAAACAAAATTTGAAATAAATTGTAAAGATACATTCTCATGACAATATCCCAAAGGTTTTGATCGATTCGATGATTTTGATCGAATCGATGATCATGACAAAAATCTCTAAGTTGCAATGCCAAAAATTATTTCCTAGTATAGTAAAAAGGAAACAACAACACAGTATTGTATTATGAAGTTACGTCCATTCAATATCAATTATGCCGTTATTTGCTTAGTAAATAAGCAACACTCGTACAACAGGAGCTCAAAATGATATAGTGCGTGACTTTTCACTAATACGAAGAAAGATAATTGGGATTTTGACACGAAAAAGTGACACCGACAGAGTGTTTCTATTATTTATCTGTCAGTATGGTGTATACCGCTGTGTCAGGAATAATGTGAAAACTTTGTTAGAGGTAGAATTGAAAAAGATAAAAACACATTTGAGCCGCGTCATGACAAAACCAACCAACATAATTGGTTTGCGATCAGCATTGATCCAGACCAGAGAGCGCGGATGCGCAGTCTGATCAGGATCCATGCTGTTCGCTATCAGTTTCTCTACTTGTAAAAGAGTTGGTAAGCGAAGAGCATGGATCCTGATCAGACTGCGTGGATGCGCAAGCTGGTCTGGATCCATGCTGGTCGCAAACCCACTGTTGATTATGGTGTTATTTAACGTACCAAATGCCTGACGTGTTAGCAATCTTGAGAACTGATGGAGTAGAATATGTTTTGTCAAACGTTAAGTATGATCAACATGTTTTCTCTGGTTTATAAAGTCTGAAAAATTCATGGCATTATGATTAGAACATTAAAATGGCACAGTCATTTTAAGATATAGATATAAATCTTTTAAGATATAGATATAAATCAGCAAAATCATAGTCTGAAAAAAGTGATCCATCAATAGCATTGAATAAAAAGACTTTGGTTTGACTGAGTCTATTCATGGCCATAAATGGGAAGCGCAATACACCTTATGCTCTCTAGCACAGGTTTAAGCAATATTCAAGCTTTAACATAAAAATATTAAAATTTATTTAAAGACGTTTTCCGGAGTTTTCATATAGACATATAAGCAAAATGAAAACTGTTCAATAGAATTTCTTTAAACTTTGCATGTTATTAGAATATGATAACAAAACATTTTAAACGGAAAAAAATGGGGTCATGTTTAATAAAAGGGCACGTTTGAATTCCCTATTTGCCAATTACTTCTTAAGGATAAATTTATATACATCATGCTTTTAAGATATAAACTAGTACTTTTTTCAGAACCAATACAATTCAAACTCACTTACATGTATGGAAAATATGTTAATTATGTACATTGTAATTTCAATGGAGTGTTCCTAAAGATACGACATTGTTTTTCATATTTAACGGCAATTTCAAAATAACTTTAATAGAATGTACATACAGAAAACACTCTTAAGGACTTATTTAGAGGACAGGGTAACAAGTGTTAAAACGCTATAGTTCAATATGGCAAAAACAAAATCAGGTACTACTATGTTAGACATCGTTGTTATCGTTTCTTAACAGTCTAGAAAAAAGCAGTCTAAATTCCAACCATTCACCGATTGAAATATTTGTTCTTGATATCTTCTAATAATTTCTTTCATGGCGGGAACGTGTAATATTTTTTACACGATATGATTCTTTTATAATTTCTATAGGACAATACATACTCCAGGCTTTATGCAAAATGTTGCCTATACAAAATAGTTTCTTATTTACTGCATCACGATAAAAATGTGCAATGGTCATAATATAATGTACTTATCATGTATGTATAACTTCTTTTTTCAAAGTTCTATTGCTTACTTAATGTACCTGTTAATAAGATGTCTGTGCTAAAATAAAAAATAAAAATATTTAGATTACTAACCTCGTTATATTCTGGAGGAGGATGGTGAAATTGATGTTCATTGGCCGGAGTTTCTGACGGCAGATTAACATCCTTCTTTTCCTCTTCCATTCTTTCTAATTCAAATATGTCTCCACGTAAATTTGATCAAACACTACTTCTAAATTCCAATTTATCTCCTCACGTAAAATCTCGAAACGACAAGGTTTTATCAGGTAAATTTAATCAATGAAAACGATGATGTATTCACGCTATCTTATAATCTAAAGCCAAAAAAAAATCCTTTCTTATCTATATTTCTTAATTGGCAGATGATCTAGTCTAATTTAGTAAAAAGAGATAGCTTGGAGTAAACATTTGTAGCAATCCGAGTCAAAATATACTTCCTAAAGTAATGCTTACACAAAAAACATCCTACTATAAATATTTATAATCTTTTCTTTCCTCCCTATCGGATAATTTTAAACTATAATACGGTAAAACCGCATTCCCAAAGCGGGCAGATTTTACCTTTTAATTTATAATCCCTGGGCAAACGGGTAAAAGACAATAGCCCCATTGACTCTTAACGCTTTACAATGAACATGATTATTGGATTTTAAACTCAATAAAAAGAGCGGTGTTTGCGTGTTTCCATTTAATATTTTGAAAAGACAATGCAAATTTTTTCGGGTGGAATTACAATTTTCAAAAAAAACAAAAAGGAAATTTTAAAAAAAATTTCGAATTGACTTGTATATTTTCATTGCATTTTTACACATTTTTTTAGTTGATTAAATTTCTGTGGGTTTTTTTCGTTTGCACCAAAACAGTTAAAAGGTCAAAATGGCGACTTAAACCCGTTTTTTTGGGAAAACCTCAAAGGTTTTCCCTTTTCCCTGGGGTTAAATTTTAGGCACAAAAAAGGGTTTCCTTTTGTAGAACCACCCCCCGTTCCCCTAAAGCTTTCCCGGATAGGGTTTTTTCACCCGACACTGTCGGGGGTTCGAAGCCCCGCGGTTGGGGTTTTAAAAATTCTTTTTAAGTCAGCGACCTTAAAAACCCGTCGTCAACCGGGCGCCCCAAAAGTTTAATAAATACATTTTTATCTTTAGCTGGTTTCATGGTTTAAATTGTGTGTACCAAACATTGTCATACGACTAATGTGCCATTGTTGTTTAAAATGTTTTAATGAGGTTTAATCTTCGTGACGCAGTAGTATTTGCTATCATAACAACCACCTCCAAAAACAATGGAATATTGCTTGCTTAGTGCACGATTTATGTCAATACTAATTCCGGTCTGTTGCACATTTTCCATTTTAATTTAAGAAAAACGGTAAGTAACATTTAAAAAGAGTATGCACAAATTCCTAATACAGCACAAATATCGAAAATTAATAAAACTCTTATGTATTTCAGAAGCAGCACAAAATTACAATAATGGTTAAGTCACTACTCTGCACAACTACCCGAACGCTGTGCATACTAAAGTAATTCAAGTTTATACAAATCATTGCGGTGTAATTCACCGGGAATTGCTCTATTACCTGCCGTTTTAATGTAAAGAAAAACGAAAAAAGGCACGATTGATATGCTTTGATGCGTCATTTTCTCATGTTAAACTGGTTGCGCGTTTGGAAGGGCAATTTTTCTTATTAAAAAAAAACAACAACAACAAAAACACGTGCGCTTCCAGGGAATTGATTAGATGTTTGATATTTTTAGAACGCTGTTTTGAAAGATACAAAATTGGATACAAGAAATGAATAATATATTATTCAAATTAATTTTGCGTCTGCAATGTTGAATAATACGCTTTTTTGTTGAATGAATGCCAGTTGGGAGATGAAGTCGGAAATATGTGTTGCTACTTTTAATATCCCACCAGAGAGCTCGAAAGACCCTGCAACATTACAAGCTTTCACTTTTTCAATTACCAATAATATATATACATGTACGAGGGTTGATCAAAAATAAACCGGGCTGGGGCTGTCAATTGAAGAAGTTTTAACCTATCACGTATGCAAAGTGAGTATATCACACTTAATCGTATATCAATATTGCATCGGAAAATTGAAACAGTCAAAGTGAATTCAAATATCATAGCCAGAAGAACATATTCTCATTTCCAATAGGAATATACATTTTTTTCTTTGCATGATATTTATGATTCAGAATTGACAAAAATAATGTACCGTAAGTGCATGCCATAAAGTTTCTTCTTGCATAGACAATTGATATTTAGGAGTCAACACGGTCTCATAAACATGGAATTGCATTTGCCAAGTCATATTGTAATGCCGGATACCATGTTGCAGAACGTTGCCTATTACGTCCAAAATAATTGCACTGAGTCACGTTGCTTATTTACACCATACAGTTCATGGTGTGTGTTATTCTTTGTCTCATAATGACTTTTGTCTTGAACCTTCGACCGTCGGAAGTTGTTTGAAGTTTTCAATTAATTTTGAGTCTTTTTCATGGGTTAGAAAAAGAAAAATAATGTTGAAGATAATTCTTCTTATTTTTCTAGTGTTGAACAGTATAATACTCTTAATTATTGTACATTATTACATTTCTGTTGGGTTTTACGTCGCACCATCACAGTACAGGTCATAAATGGCGACTATCCAGCTTTTGAAATGATGGAGGAAGACCTCAGGTTCCCTTCCATACGTTTTTTCAGGCATAAACGGGTACCTGAGTAGAACTACCGACGTTCCAAAACCTAGCTGGGTAGCTTCGTCATATGAAAAAGTCAAAAGTCCTTTCGGATTTGATGCCAACGGCCTTAACATCTCGACCATTGACGCTCAATGTTGATTTTACATTATCTGAGCTATATACATGGTAATCATTTTGGTTCACTAAACACTCATACTAGCTTTGTACACGATTTATGTCAATAACAATTCTGGTCTGTTGCACAATTTAAAATTTGATTTTAAAAGAACAGCTAAAGAAGGTGAACATATGTAAAATAAACATTTAAAAATCCCTAAAGCAACACAAATATATTTAGAAAAAAAATCTTATATATTTCTGAAACAGCACAAAAATACAATAATGTTTCAGTCACGACTCTTTAATTAACCAGAAATTACTTTATTACCTGCCGTTTAAATGTGACGAAAAATCATAAAAAGGCAGGTTTGACCTATTTTGATGCGCCATTCTCTCCAATACATTCATAGATGTTTAACTGATTGCGTTTGGAATAACAATGCGATTTCATAAAAAAAAAGAAAAAAAAGAAAGAAACAAAACCAAAACAACACGTGTACTTCCAGAGAATCGATTGGAAGTTTAGTCTTTGTATTTTGGAACACTGTTTTGATATATAAATATACACAATTAGACGTGCAGATGAATTATATATTATTTTAAGTTACATTTCGTCTGCAATGTTGAATAATACGCCTTTTTGTTGAATGAATACCAGTCGAGTGATCAACAAGGCAATATGTTGTGTTTTTTTTAATATTACACAAAAGAGAGAGAGAGACCCAGCAACATTACAAGTTTTTCTCTTTTTCAATTTTCAATTCTTTATATCGATAATTATATTTATCAATATTGCATCAGAAAATTGTAACAGTCAATTTCAAAGATTGAATGTCATAGCTAGAAAAAATGTTTTTCAATAAGAATATACATTTTTGTTCTTTGCATGAAATTTATGATTCAGAATTGGCAAAATAATGTGCCGTAAGAGCATGCCATAAAGTTTCTTCTTGCATAGACAATTGATATTTAGGAGTCAATGCGGTCTCATAAACATGGAATAGCATTTGCAAAGTCATATTGTAATTCCGGATACCATGTTGCAGAACGTTGCCTAATACGTCCGAGATTATTGAACTGAGTCACGTTGCTTATTTAGACCATACAGTTCATGATGTGTGTTTTTTCTTTGTCTCATAATGACTTTTGTCTTGAACCTTCGACCGTCGGAAGTTGTCTGAAGTTTTCAATTAATTTTGAGTCTTTTTCATGTGTTAGAAAAAGAAAAATAATGTTGAAGATAATTCTTCTTATTTTTCTAGTGCTGAACAGTATATTACCATTAATTATTGTACATTATTACATTTCTGTTGGGTTTTACGTCGCACCATCACAGTACAGGTCATATGGCGACTATTCAGCTTATAGAATAATGGAGGAAGACCTCAGGTGCCCTTCCATACGTTATTTTAGCAACGAACGGGTACCTGAGTAGAACTACCGACGTTCCAAAAGCTAGCTGGTTAGCTTCGTCATATGAAAAAGTCCAAAGTCCTTTCGGATTCGAACCCACAGCAGCTAGTGGTTTGATGTCAACGTCCTCAACTTCTCGATCGTTGACACTCAATGTTGATTTTACATTATCTGAGCTATATACATGGTAATCATTTTGGTTCACTAAACACTCATACTAGCTAGTACATAATTTATGTCAATACCAATTCTGGTCTGTTGAACAATTTAAATTTTGATTTTAAAAGAACAGCTAAAGAAGGTGAATATATGTAAAATAAACATTTAAAAAGAGTATGCACAAATCCCTAAAGCAACACAAATATATTGAGAAAAAAATCTTATATATTTCTGAAACAGCACAAAAGTACAATAATGTTTCAGTCACGACTCTTTAATTAACCGGAAATTACTTTATTACCTGCCGTTTTATCCTGAGGAAAAATCATAAAAAGGCAAGTTTGACCTATTTTGATGCGCCATTCTCTCCAATACATTTATAGATGTTAAACTGGTTGCGTTTGGAATAACAATGCGATTTTATATATATAAAACAAAACAAAAACAACAAAGAAACAGAACCAAAACAACACGTGTACTTCCAGAGAATCGATTGGAAGTTTAGTCTTTGTATTTTGGAACACTGTTTTGATATATAAATATACACAATTGGACGTACATATGAATAATATATTATTTAAAGTTACATTTCGTCTGCAATGTTGTATAAAACGCCTTTTTGTTGAATGAACGCCAGAGAGATCAACGAGGCAATATGTTGTGTTTTTTTAATATTACACAAAAGAGATAGAGACCCTGCAACATTACAAGTTTTTCCCTTCTTCAATATTCAATTCTTTATATCAGTAATAGATATTTATCAATATTGCATCAGAAAATTGTAACAGTCAATGTGGGTTCAAATGTCATAGCTAAAAAAAAATGTTGCTCATTTTCAATAAAAATATACTTTTTTGTTTTTATTCAGAATTGGCAAAATGATGTGCCGTAAGTGCATGCCATAAAGTTTCTTCTTGCATAGACAATTGGTATTTAGGAGTCAACGCGGTCTCATAAACATGGAATAGCATTTGCCAAGTCATATTGTAATTCTGGAGTCCATGTTGCAGAACGTTGTCTTATACGTCAGAAATTATTAAACTGAGTCACGTTGCTTATTTATACCGTGTGTTTTTTCTTTGTCTCATAATGACTTTTGTCGTTTTAGACCAATAGAAGTATAAGTCTTGGACCTTCGACCGTCAGAAGTTGTTTGAAGTTTTCAATTAATTTTGAGTCTTTTTCATGGGTTAGAAAAAGAAAAATAATGTTGAAGATAATTCTTCTTATTTTTCTAGTGTTGAACAGTATAATACCATTTATTATTTTAAATACAAGACACTTTCACGAATTATGCTTCCAAAAAAGCAAACAAGAAAACGAAGAATAAAAGAAGCAATAAAATTTTTATTGGTATCATGAAAGAAAAAGAACAACGCATTATTAATTCATTTTGAAAAAGACAAATTCTAAGCTAAATAACGTTATACAAACATAAAATGATGGAATAATGATTAAGTCAAGAGTAATGTCAGTCCTGATCTATTGCTTTATTACAAGTACATCATTCCGACATCGTTACTGTACTTTTATCGGCTTTGTTATAATCCTTAATAAAGTTATGTTCAGCCATTGTTAATTTTTGACTAATGTCAAACATATATCATTATAATGAATTTGATCACAGTCTATGCAGCTTGTCTTCCTGGCAGAGGGTACGTAGCTTTATACTGGCAGTTAACCTCACGTATGTAGCTTTCCTACCGAGGGATAAACGTATTGACATACCTTACTAACTATCTTGACAAACATTATTTTAGTGTTATAAACATTTGTCCTACTGATATTCTTTGATGGTACGAATATAACGAAAAAATATGACATGTTCAAGTTAAAAATTTCTAAATATCTGACTAATATCATGTGATTCTTATTGGCCAACAATAAAAAAAAATAATTTGTATAAGCCACTGATCGGTTATGCAATACGAAACAAATTTTTCAACAGAATGTATAATTATGTTTTATGACAGAACGCAAAATAAGTTATTTCTCGTTTTCTTCTTCTTTTACTACCATAAGTAGAAGTAATAATAGTCTTTGAACTTTCATACAGTTTTTCTTTCATGTTCACTGATATTTAAAAATGAATCACACGTTCCGAATGTGACGTGTATGTAGTTCAATGTAGTGAGTAACAAAAGTAACAATCAAAATAGACACAAATATCAATATAACATGACATATCAAATTGAGCAATAATTAATCATAACAAAAATAACAAAAATTACAAATATCAACATAACATGAAATATCAAAAGGAGCAATAACAAAAATACTCATAATATTATAATATCACAGGTAGTTTGTTTGTAGATTTGTATAACTGACGTGTTCTCTTTTACAAAATAAGACATGAACTTGAACCTCCGTGTTTACCGACCGGAAGTGGTGGTAGCATAGCTGGATCTGGCTCAATATATGGTCCACAGAAGTACACCCTGTAAAATAAAATATTTGACCAATTCCACTACGCTGTCACAAAAATAGTCACTATGTTTTTTATTTAATAGTCAAAATACAACGTTTTAATTGTTTAAGTCCTGTCTCGCTAGGTTTTACAGTTCAAATACTAATTTTTTCCCTTATAAAATGTAACTAATAAACTTTCACCCTTTGCAACATTTGATCTTCCAATAATCAATGTTGGATACAATTTTTATCAACCACGTGTTTAATTACCAAGTCCAACACATCCATATCAAATCATTATAAAAGCAAGCCTTGTTCATATCAAGTTACAACGGTATATATAACCCGTGTGGCTCGGTTTATTTTTAGAATAAAATAAAACATAATGGTGCCCAAAGTAACAACGTTCTGTCAAAATGGCAACAACAACAACAACAACAAAAAACAAGTGGTGAAGGCAAATCAGAATGTCATTTTACTCTGTTGAGTAGATTCTAATGGATGTGTACACAGTTGCAAAACCTATATAAGAATCGGCTAACGCCGTGTTCAACAGTGAAGTTAACTTATGTATTACAAACAGACCTACATTTCAGAAAAGAAACGCGTATCTAGTAGAAGAACCTAGAAAAGGTTTACTTAAAGGTTCATAAGAAACTTGTATTTTACCAAAGAAAACATGTTTCTAGTAGGAGAATCTGCTAGATGTTAGGATGTTCGAAATAAACCTGCGTTTTACCAAAGGGAATATACATATACAGTGTAGTAGCAGTACCTGATTGCCGTCAACCAATGTTTGCCTGACAGAGCCTGGACGGTGTATTCTGAACGTGTACAGTCGGCGCCATCTGGGTTCGTCTCGTTAAATAAAAGCTCCACTGTTTCGACCGAATAGATTGGCACACCTTTCAAATTATTCAAAAATACATGTATGAAAGTAAATACAATTGCCTTGTGTGTGGCCATATTTGTATAGAAGATGTTTTTAACATTGAAACGTGTTGAAGAATACGAATAAGAAAATACCGCTTCTTCTATTTGATGGCACAAACTCTTATATCGGACAGTACAATAAGACTTGATAAGTTTTTACATCACACAAGTTATTTGTTTGGAGAAGTCAAAGGGAAATCATTACACTACATTTTATGAATCCCTAGTTAATGAAAATCAATTTATTCCAATACACTATCTATTAAAACCATTAAAACAATTACAATATCATATATATAGCCGTATAATGGCGATCCTGTTATTGACATGAACGTTTTCAAGAAAAACATCAGTACGACCATTTGTCTTATATTCTGAATGACCAAGTTACGTGAATCGATGGTACAATGTAACAACAATTTAATTAAATTTTACAAAAATGCCTTAAAACTGCTTTCAGCAAAGAATGACTACTTGCAAGTTAATCAGACAACACGAGTTATTTACCTGTCACACGGAGCCAAGCATCAATTCTTTCCATTGTCTGTGTCATACATTCAAATGTCCGTCTTCCTGTCCGAGCAGGTAAAAACAAACGTGACGTCACAATACTAGGTGGCACACCGTTAGAAGCTGTTGTGTAAATCCTAATATGTGCATACGTCTACAGAACTAGACCCGTGTCATCGTAGAATAGATGTGACGTAACTGACTGTTACTGAGAGAGATGTAATCATTAATAGATATATTGATGACTTGGTAGAAGTCATAATACTGAATGAGCATATAATATGAAACACTAATGTGTGAATAAATAGGACATTCCCGATTATAAGGACACAAACCGACTTTGTGATAGATTTTCACGACAGGTTTGTGTGCTTAAACAACATATGTGGGATATTCAGTACTCTTAAAGAAGGTCGTAACAAAAATAATTGTGCAATTGGGTGACAAAGAAGTAACATGCCACATGTCAGTGTAAAATGTTGCATATTGAACTTCTAGACTTTTAGGAGAAATTATGCATTATGTCAGAAACAGTATGCTTAGACTTTGGTTTAATAATGATAACAACATCTTTGTATTTCTCATCAAATGTATACGCTGTCATCTACTTACACATTGAGGATTTTACATAAGCGTCGTATTGCTGAATGTTGACAACCCGTAGCCCCTGAAAAATATTCATCAATGTTACTAGCATTCAGTCGATAGATACATTCAGATACAGACGACATTGTCAATATTTATACATTTTATGTTTCGCGAATGGCGATCTGGCGATGGAGCTATGTCTTTTTGCAAGTACACCGTGTTTCCAAAACTCCCTGTAATTCATTGGTTTCATTTGAGGCACCAGTCCAGTCAGCTTAAAGAACGTCTGCGTGGTCTACCCAGATAGCCGAATGCTTCCGAGTTCCGACTTCTCCCTCTGCTAGTTAAAGGAAATGAGTATCCATGTGATATAGTGTCGGGCCTGTATTAAAATCGAAACAGAGAAAATGAACTTATTGAGGTGCCAGACGGTCATGTTAAACTGAACACTTACTTTAAAACAATACTCATTACTTACTTGGTTTTTAGACACCCATTGACTTAATGAAGATAAAACGTTGTCAAAGTTTTCAAACTTCCCTTGTTTAAGTGCCGATTCCGGTTGTTCTTTCACGTCCGGTATGATCTCTGTGTAGCCTACAAAAGTGATGCAATACTGACAATTATTCCAGCAATAATAAGATAAAACAATAAGCTTATAAAAATAAAGTTATTGTTCTATCATTTTTGTTTTTGTTTTGATTTTCGTCTTATTTTAGTATTAGCAAATATCATTATTATTGCCACGCATAAATGTAATAAATAAAGGTTATATTTCTATATACACCTCGCAGCGGGATCGTGAAGCTATGCTTCTGTAAGAAAATGAGAGAGTGGGGGATAACTGCTACGAGGAAAATGATGTTACTAAAGAAGTTACAGCACGCATAAGCAACGGAAAAAATCAAAGGAGGATTTTGACCACATTACTACTACATGTCTTAAGTTTGATTATTCAAACATACAATGAATTATTAACCTTACAAAAGAATTATTTATTAAAATCAAAGCATAAATCTTATGTTTTATTTTTTTCATAGGTAACTATATACTATATCACTAAAGGTAAGTTTTTACCAATATCTGCGTTTGTAGGTGATCCTTTGACGTAGAATATTCGGATAACCTGTGTATTTCTTTGTGATTTATCTTTATTCTCAGACCAACACGTACTCTCCGGATCAAAGTCCTTTTGCAGACCTTCATACGCCTTCACATTGTCGGTTTCTATTGTAAGCACAGTACCTGTTTGCATAATATTAGAATGTTGTATATGATAAAAAAATATCTAGAAACGCATTCACACTCGGTAACAGTACCAGTAGTAAATAGTAAGTTCAGAATCCAATTATGCAAATTGTCGAAATATTCATCATCATCATCAAAACATCATAATACTCATCGTTCTACTTGCTACTGTCGTCGTCAGCCTAATTATCCACGTCATCATCACCACCATCATCATCATCATCATCATCATCAACAACATCTACATCATCGTCGTTATACTTGTTACTGTCGTCATCAGTCTAATTACCCACGTCTTCATCATCAGCATCAACATCATCATCGTTATACTTGTTACTGTCGTCGTCAGCTTAATCGATAATTATCCATGCAATTATCATCGTTATCATCATCATCATATTCACGTATACAGGATTTGTCAACACCACCATCATACTTATTGCCGCCATCATCATCATTATTAATGAACATGTAAACGCAATTTCATGATTATATTGGTGAATTTATTGTTTCCCATCAATCAATCTTTATTACTTCGATAATATTTAAGAATATGGTAAGTTATCACAAATCGTGTAGATAGATTAACTAATTTAAAAGCAAGACTTGTACAAAACCCCAAAACAACAAATTTCAAAATGATGCAGGCTCGGTTTGATTGAGCATGTTCAGGGATGGTAATGGAAAATGCAAGTTACCGTCTACGCCCCCTAACACCGGCTTAAGCAGAATTCAACATTCAAACATAAAATGGTAAAGTTTTTGTTGCCATTGTTCATTTTCAAGACGAAAAGAAAAACAAATATGATAAAAACCTGGTATTGGATCGTCCTTCAGTTTCGTTTGTAACTTCTTCATGGTATCTTCCAGCCCCTCAAATGTTGTTACTGTGTACATGTTAGTATTTAAATGAGTAACAACCTCGCCACCGATAATAATCCGTCCTCGGCCACCTCTAAATAAAAAGTGAAATAAAAAGTCAGTTGAAAGTGTATGTAACTTTATTAACAGTCAATGATAGTCTAATTATATCACACGTGACTCCAAAAAGTGTAAAGATATGATGATACCTTGAAGTTATATGGTATGTTAGTTTATAGAACATGCTTATTTCTTGAAAAGAAAATAATATTTGAACAAAACAAATAAAAATGCAAAATATCTTATTCTCAGATAATTAGTCGTCGTAGTAAGTAAATGTTGTATTGGTTATATTAGATAGATACATCCCATGTTAAACAGTTTATGTTTACTTACATTCATTACGTAACGAAAAGCCGATATGGGCATCTTAAAGTCTTTGTATCATGTAAGTTACCAACATTTTGTACGTATTCCTCAACTTGTGTTATCATTTATTATGTTTGTATGTAAATCAAATAATTTTATTTACCTATATCTATTCATAGGGACCTCAATAGTGACTTTCTCCGGGACTACAGTTTTGATACCTAGTTGTTGAGGTGGACCAGCCAATGTCTTCTTTGTCAACCATAATCTGATACCTTTTATAAACACAATAAATCCGAATGTTGAATCGTGTCTCAACATTTCATTCAGTTCATAACTTAGTGAACCGTCTTTACCATGTGTCAATTTTCTGATGATTGTCTCGCATTTCCAAACACTGAGTCCCGGATTGTCCTGGAGCCAGCGGTTTGCCCCTTCAACAATTGCGCTGAAATTAAATTAATAAGTTTAAACTAGCGATCTCATATCATTTTTTCCGTAGTAAGTCTTTTGTAAATATGTATGCTTAAGTAGTATTCTGTTGCAAATCAGAAATGTTAAACATGTTCAATATACGTGTATTTATCTGAAATAAGAACTGTTAGTTTCTTACAGTTTTGGAGACAATAGACCTTTTTACGATAGAATTTTTCCACAGAAACGGATGCGGCATTTCGCACATGCGCATTCTGCATAGGGCTAAACCGCAATAACGATGACTGCAAACGATCATACTTAAAGGCTTTAATAGACATGCTTTCATGTTATGTCATCCAGCAAACAGTAATTTTGGAATGACTTAAAGCGGTAAGTACTTAATGCTTGATATTTTTATCGTTTTCCTAATGTTTTCTGTGTTTTTCTTGATGAATATCATAATTTTTTTTTTAATTGATTTCTAATCGGTTTATACCTAAAGTCGTCGAATGTTGGAACTACTTTCCCAGCGATATTACCGACTTTAAGACATCTTGGCATTATATCTATGTATGCGAGCGGTGATATGTCCGATGTCTGACCAATAGATTTGACCGATGTTTGGTAAACTCCCATCACCTGTAGAGAATGTAATACATGTAAGCTCTTAATTATACAAAAAAATATAGTGTGTTCTTTTTAAATAGCTTACTAAAATCAAAACTTCACATTTTCTGTCGAGTTAACATGTCGATTAAAGCGCCGATTTTTAAACTGTTGCTGTATATTTGTATAAAGGTATTAGGGGAAAAATGTATACTTCAAGGCCTGTTACTGTCTTTTAAATTTATATATCCAGCCAGATATTCTCGTCTGTTCGGCTATTAAATGTAAGATTTTATAATTATGAAAAATCGATGGTATTGAATGTCTTTTCTCATATAATTATCTAATTATAAGAGGAAAAAAATAGATATCTAAAATAATAATTGAATACAATAAGATATCAACAAATTATGTATCAGTTAGTCGTAGTAGTTGGGAAGGACACTATTGGATTATCAAGCACCTGATAGAAGCCCCGCGCTGCTGGTCGCGGGTATTCACTTATCCAGATTATATAATTGAGCCGTGTCATGACAAAACCAACATAATGGGTTTGCGACCAGCATGGATCCAGACCAGCCTGCGCATCCGCGCAGTCTGATCAGGATCCATGTTGTTCGCTTACCAACCCTATTACAAGTAGAGAAACTGATAGCGAACAGCATGGATCCTGATCAGACTGCGCGGATGCGCAGGCTGGTCTGGATCCATGCTGGTCGCAAACGCACAATGTTGGTTTTGTCGTGACACGGCTCAATTATATTTTTATACGTACATGTATAACTTAGCAAGTTCTGATGGTAGAGCCATTAAATCTAACAAAAGTTCAGCAAAACGTTGCATATTCACTTTACATATTATAAACTTCAGGAAACTTATAAATTATTGTAATTATGATAATTATAGACTAATCAAACCTCTTCATAAGTTGGTGGTGGAATGCGGAATGCCGCCTCATCGGCCGTGAATACATTTGGTGGATACCGTCCTTCATCTCCTTTCTCCATCGTGATGTCTTTTCTAATTGATTTAATATTGCATTAAGATATGAATACCCACTTTAGCTTGCAATGATTCGACACAGTACTTCACATTTCTCTGAAATAGTATCAAATATATTTTATATGATATAAGTTTATGTCCACAGAAAAAAGTACTAACATGTAAAAGCTAGTTATGGTGGCTGTTTTGTGCCATGTCGTACTTTCGCTTTGCGGGCGCAGGGCGAAAACACGAAAATACAACAGTCACCATTTTGTCGTACTTTCGCTTCGCGGGGCGCACTTGGCGAAGTCACCACGCCCCGCGGACCGAAAGTACGACAAAGTGGTGTTTTACCGCATTTTCGTATTTTCGCCAGGCGCCCGCGGAGCGAAAATTTGACATGGCACAAATCAGCCACCATAGCTAACAATTATATACAATATAGAACCTTTGTAATCTATTAGTATATAAATACTAAAGGTTATGCCGGAAGCATTAGCCATATGGTTGAACAATATTTGTGATTTTTGAGCATTTTTGACAAACTATGGGTACTAAGAATGACAAATTGTAATTTAGACAATATTTACTTATTTAAAAAAAAGTTTAAGTTTTTATATACAAACAAACTTAAATCCCAAGGTCTTAAATATATATATTTATTTTTGGAACGATTACGAAAAAAACTTTAATCTTATAGTCAAACGATCATTTTACATTGCTATAATATGGTTGCGAAATGTGATTTAAGCTATTATTTTACGCGTAAAAAACGGGTTTAACTATTATTCTACAATGTTATATGGTCGCGAAAAAAGGCGTTTAAACTAATATTTTACAGTGATTTTATGAAACTCAACAAATCGACGAATTATTAAAAACATGACCCCATTACATCACCAATAACAAACGTAAACAAAGCATATTCACCCTTTAAGTTCATATCGTACAACATGTTTAATAACCTGATAACCGTGTATTGATCTATTTACATGTATAAATATTGAAATACAATTCTTACCTTGCAGTTAATCGATCTGTCATTAATCAGTCACATTTTTAGAACTAGGTTTTGTTTTAAAATGACTTTATATCGCACATTTATCACTGCCTGTTCTGATATTCCTTGTGTCTCTTTTTAATTTCTACATTTGTGTATTTTGAAATAAGCTTAACCGGTTATATAGACCACTGCAATACTGCCGTGTTGAAAGTATTGTACTTTTTATCGATAGTTTATGTATGAATATCGGACTTCTAACCCGGACACGGGTACCTGGTTAATATACATAAATATTGTTTGCAGATACTAGCACCGTCCGGTTAGTTAACAGTGTAAGCCGGTCAATAATTAGAGCGTTGGACAGTGAATTGGGCGATCCGAGCTCGATTCCTGAACGGTGCATTGTGATTGATTGAGAAATTCTTTCAACGGTTATTCACACTGTACCTGTCCAGGAACGATTGTGCTCTGGTAAAATCTATGTGGCTTACTGCCGTGATCCGGAGCGAAAACTACCAACACCACCATTGTTTGGTACCTTTCTTCAAAATTCCGTCCAAGGCGTTGGAGAGAAATGAAAATTATTGGACTGATAAGATAAATCTATACCAATGTTTCACCGTTGTTTTGTTGTTATTGTTTTGTCGTTACAACAGTCGAGGGGGTATACAACGATGGCTTTTAGCATCAGACATCGCTAACGTAACTTAGGGGGGGGGATCATAAGGGGAATATAAAATATAATAATAATAATAATAAAAACAACAACAACAACAACAATAACAATAATAATAATTATAACAATAATAGAAATACAATAATAATAATAATAATAATGATAATAATAATGATAATAACATTAATAATAATAATAACAACAACAACAATGATAATAATAATAATAACGATAATAACAACAATAATAATAACAACAACAATAACAAAAACAACAACAATAATAATAATAATAGTGATGATAATAATAATAATAATGATAATAATAATAATAATAATAATAACAACAACAAAAAAACAACAACATCAACAACAACAACAACAATAATAATAATAATAATAATAACGATAATAACAATTATAATAACAACAAAAAAACAACAACAATAATAATAACCAAAAAACAACAACAACAATAATAATGATAATAATAATACTTATAATGATTAAAACACAAACGAACAAACAAATGTTTTATTAAACAGTTTGAACCATAAGAAGAAAATCACAATAACACAAAACATTTTCATCATTTATAACAAAAAATCTACAACATTTCAAATATCGTTTAAATGTTTATAATGAAAGCACTCTTATGTACAAGCATGTTCATGCCTATATTCATGTAAATGCCTTTCTAAAGTAAGTAACAGACAAAAATATTTTGTATGATATTTATGATTTATAGTTTAAGTTTCTTTAATAACACTTGTCCAATACTATCTTCTTCTATCAAAAGATTAGAAGTAACGCATCCACTATAAGCTTATTGTCTTCAATAACGGAACCTGCTTACAGTTTTAGAATGACAAAGTTCTTCATGTATATCACAACTTATAAGAAACACAAACATATATTTATGCCTGAACATGTAAAAAAAACAACAAGATTTTCTTCATTTCATTAAAGGGAATCCACTGAAGGTTTTTTTAAAAACTGGACTAGAAATAAAAAAAAAATTAAGATTCATATTCCACTTATTGTAGGTATAGACTAATAACTTGTATACAACATTTCAGATCATTTGCTCCGTCTATTTGTCCAGAATAATTATTTTTTAGTTGTAAAAAGTGACCCAAAATTGAAAAACCTTGCAACGCTTTTCACTCAAATCGGACTAATAGACAGGACTGATTTTAAGAAAATATGAATGCTAGAGGCATTTTATAGTACAAGTAATATCTTGAGTGTTTTAACCTAATATGGGTATGCTGAAGACGATGAGGGTGGATACCAAGAAAATAAAATTGACATTGACCTTCAAAAGGTCAATTGAAAATCGCCGCTTAAAATAGTAAAATAAGTCATTAAAACTATGATACAATATGATGCAATTAACTATTCTTGTCAAAATCAAATGATTATTCAATATGATCAGATTTTAATGAGATTGGCCACCAAATATAGCGATTATAAGCCTTATGGCTCAATAAACGGTATATACAGCACTGTTTTACTATCCTATCGCGTTAAGGTATATGACAAAGATTGAAAAAAAAATGTTTACTTGACTTATATCTAACAATAAACTTAGTTTATAAGTATTACCAAAGAATAAATATTTCGTAATAACAAATTAATATTTCGTAATTACTTCGTAATTTATGGTTTAAAATGAATATTTAAAAACTATTTTGAAATGTCAAAAAATGTCATTTCAATGCCATAAACACAACACAAACTGAGACAAAAATTTCTTAAAATATATACTGCGCCCCCACCCAAAACAACAACAACAACAAAAAAAACAACAGTAGGTCTTAAAAAAGGCAACGGTAGGAATCAAACCATAGACCTCTCACACATCAGTCAATCACTTAACCGGCTGTGCTACTGCGAAAGTAGCGTTGACGTGTACACTTTTAGCAGATGTGACTTTCACTAACATTAGTATTATAGTTTTTTTTAATTTTATGCTTTTCAGTGGAATACTGATTTATCCGTGAAAATTATATTTCATAATTTCACAGTGAAAATTATAAAAAAATAATTTCACACTTTTCAATGACGAAACTACTTTCTTAAGATTTTCCACATGTGGTACCTTAATTTTATTTTTGCTGACAATTCTGACAATGTCAGACTGTTTAGAGAAAAGCAAAGCTGAAATTGATAAATAACTTAAATGTCAAAAGTAATAAAAAGAAGAAAACTTACTTCTATTATCCAAATTACCAATCAGCAAATATCGTCCCTTAATTGATTGTTTCATTTTAACAGTCTGAAAAATACATTCCTTCCACATGCAAAACTGCTCTTGATGACATTTGGGCATATTTAAGTTTCCTACGAGCAATAACTGCCGTATGCTTTATGAAAACTTGAAAAGCAATGACAGCCATCAGCCCAAAGAATAAGTACTTTCAACAATTCCAAGTTTCATATTCCCTAGCCACTTTTTAAATGTTTAAACATCTGTCAACACTTATTTATTGTCTGTTACAATCCTCAAATAAGTTTTCTTTCTTTAAAAAAGGTGTATGACTTACAAATCCAAATGATATCCCTCTGAATCAAACACAATTATTTTCCTCCAGTGAAATACACAACTTTTTAAAAATGGCGGCCGCTTACATTTAACAGAGCCAGATCAAATATATATTCGCAGTAAGTAACAGAAATATGGATGGATGGTCGAACTTCTTCTCCTACTAAAATTGTTGTTTTTATTATTAAATTAAGCGATCATTCGTATTTTTTTTAATAAAATGAATAATATCATCGACATTTAACGTTGATTGTCGAACTTATTTTTCAGCCCAAGAATTCTTGTATTTTAAGAGAAATTCGACTAATACATGTACATAATAGAGGCTACAAGTGGGGAAAACAGATTTAAATATTAAAGTTGCTATCAAGGAAATTTCGTTTTAACTTATTTTTGAGCATAAAATAAAAATAAAATGTGTTTGTTTGTTGTGTCAGATGTAATTTTATTTCATCTCGTGAACTTTAAAAACAGTATTCTCACTCGTGGCCACGCCACACGTGGGAATACTGTTTTTAAAGCCCACTCGATGAAATAAAATTTCATCTTACACACAAACAAACAAATGCCCTCTATATACTCCATATTTATCTCGTAAACATTACCAACGAAATCGAAGAGTAATCTTATATTTCAATTAGTGATGTAATGTTTTCAAAATTGACAGGTCAATAAAATAAGACTATACAAAATAAGCAATGAGGCCGTGTATCCAAACAAATGAACTATAATATATTGTTGTTCCAACATGCAAGAGCGGGATTAAGTATGCGCAAAATCATCACGAAAAATCTTTTTTCAAGGCGACATGTGACACATTATTAAATTTATCTACATTGTATTAAGTAATAGAAAGAGCACCGCAACAAGAGGCTATCTGATTTGTACGAGGGGGCGTAGCCCCCGAGTATTAATCAGATTGCCGAGTGTTTTGGTGTTCTTTCTCTTTTGTATCATAGTCAAACATAAAAGCGCGTACCTTGTTGTCACAATATGAAACCCCGGCAAAAATGAACCAATGAACGAACATCTTAATATGACATTTCTGTCGCTTTCCCTTTCTCTGCCGTCACAATATGTAAACCCCAGCAAAAATGAGCCAATCAATGGGCATGCTCTGGAGTGCGGGTAACTAATACCCGCACTCCAGTTAACGCACTGTGTATGTATATGTATACGATTTAACCCTGACACATTTTCAACAGAAAGGTCTCCAAACTATGATACAAATAAAAGATACCACCTTTGTTAAGCCTTTTCTCCAGAAACTAACTAAAGACATAATAATTACATAATTGCACGTTTTTAAAAAAACTGAATTAAGGCGGTACAAAATTTTAAGAGTATAAGCTTGTAATATGTATATCCTACTTAAAACATTATCAGGATCAAAATCTCCTTTTGTCACCCAAATATCTACGACATCTTGGCTCCATCTCAATCTATGAAAGTTTTTTTCTGTCAATTTTCTTTACCTCAGGTTTATATATAAAAATGTTTTAATTGAGTATTGAGCAAACTAGGATAAAAATATCTAACTTACAAATTTACAAATCCTACTTTTTAAATGGTTACAACAACATTTTTGTCCCATTAAAAATGTGTCACTTGCTGAAATATTGAAATTAATAAAGTGCCGTTTTTCAGCACATCGTGAACATTACACATGTATGCTGCATGTTTTTTTGTTTGCATTTGTTGTTTTCTGCCGAAAATAATATCTGCATAATTCATTTTTTAGATTCAATTATAACTGCAACAGGTATATTATGGATAATCGATAATCTTAAAGTTAGAAGTGTAGACTTATCACATTCTTAACAAAAATACAGAAAACAACAAATGTTTAGTATCTTGTTTAAAAATTAGTGACTATTTAATTTGAAATTTAAAGTTAAAGTTAAAAACAACAACAACAACATATTTTCATCGAGTCATAACATGTCTGAAACCGGGAGATTGCTACGTGTGCTTGCTTTACCATGGCAGCTCTCGAAAATTTTGAATTCAGTCACGATTTTGAGATAATTCTACAAGAAGATTATCACATCATTCGATATACATTAGAATTCCAGGTACCCTTCAATAAATTTCCAGGATATCTTAAAGTAACAGCAAATTCATCTATAAAAATATTATTTGTTATAAATCGAGCAATATTTTCTTTGACCATACATAAAAGTCACGTGGGTTGGCTACATAGTAGAGGTGTTAAAATATAATTGTAATACACCCTTGTTAGCCATTGAAATAGTATTTAATGTATAAAGGATTTTCAAAAATGGTTATAATTCAGAGCGGGCGCTATGGTGCAGTGGTAACACTGTCTGCCTACAAATCAAGGGGTCGTGAGTTCGATCCCCGCTACTCTACTGAACGAATAAATAACTACAAGACTGGTGAAACTGGGACATGGACACATAATGACGGCAACGAAAGAAACAAGAGAAGACCTTATCGGAGCAGGAAACAAGTACCGAAAGTACAAGACCGAAGACAACGACTGATAACAGAAGGAAGAACGGAGACAAGAACTGACAACAAGCGAACAGAGACGAGGATCGCTAACAGAAGAACAGAGACAGGGACCGATAACAGAAAAACTGACAACAAGGGAACGGAGACGAGGACCGATAACAGAGGAATAGAGACAGGGACCGATAACAGAAGAACTGTCAACAAGCCAACAGAGACGAGGACAGATAACAGAGACAGAGAACGATAACAGAAGAACTGAAAACAAGACAACGGAGACGAGGACAGATAACAGAAAAATAGAGACGGGGACCGATAATAGAATAACATAGATGACAACTGATGACAGACGAATGGAGTCGGGAAGCGATGACAGTAGAATTGACAACATAAAAACAGAGACCAGGACTGATTACAGAAGAAAAGATAGAGAAGCACCGATAACAGAACAGGACAGGGACCGATAAAAGAAGAACTGACAACAAAAGACGAGGATTGATAAACGAATTACATAGACGAAAACTGATGACAGAAGAATGTAGACGGGTATCGATAAAAGACGAATTGACGACATGAAAACGGAGACCAGGACTGATTACAGAAGAAAAGAACAGAACAGTGAACGATAACAGAAGACCTGACAACAAGACAACGGAGAGAGGATTGATAACAGAATAACATAGACGAGGACTGCTGACAGAAGAATTGACAACAATTAAACTGATTACAGAAAAATAGAGACAGAACAGATGACAGAAGAACGGAGAAGAACGAAGACGAGAACCGATAACAGTAGAACGAAGACGATGACCGATAACATTAAAACAGAGATGAGCACCGACAACAGAACGTCTAACAACAAAAAAAATTGAGATCAGGACCAATTACAGAAGAACGAAGATCACGACTAATAAGAGAAGAACTGACAAAAAGAGAACTCCAAAACCCAAGAGAAAGGTGCCTTTAATTAATGTATATTTTGCATGCACATGTTTTAACCCCCTCACACATAGCAGGCTGTGTAAGTAGGCATCTGAGTAGCCTTTCTATATGCTTGCATAGAGTGCCAGATAAAATACATGAAAGCAGATAGGACGGCTCTATTGGATTGTTTTTCTTTTTAAATTATGTTTTGGTGTCAAATTAGTTTTTACCTAAACATGCTTTGTGACAAATTTCAGGCTCTATCATCTATTTATGATAAAGAAATTTGGCGTCCATTTTAGTGTTCATTTTAAATGGCCATTTCAATAGTCAAGATCAAGTTTTTCAATTTGGTATCCACCTTTATCGGATTCAGCATACCTTAAATAGGTTAAATACACCAAGATACCACTTGTACTACAAAATGCCTCTAGTATCTTATAGGGAGCCAAATTCTCAAAATCAGTCCTGTCTATAAGAATAGCACAAAAATAAGATTTTTAATTTATTCGGAGTATATTTCTTAACTTTACTAGGATAGCTTTCTATTTTAAGTGACCCAACTGGTCTGTGTAAGAAATTCAAAAGTTATGTTTAAGGCTTTTGGACCTCAGTGGAGTTTCTTTGACCTTTTTCTGCCACATATATGGGAACTGAACATTGCTGTCGGATATATTCTTCGTCAAAAACAGTTCTATCTATTTCTGCAGGCTGTTATGACAAAGACCATCAAAGAATATTGCACGATTTCGACTTTGATCCGCCGGTCATGTACACTGGTAGTGGGGGTAAAAGATCCAGGTTAGGCTCACTGAACGGCGTAGTGAAGTATACCCTTAAATATATATATAAATATTTATTAAGATTTAATTATCTCTTAGCAAATTAAAAAAAAAGAACAATAGGACCCTGGGTTTATCGGTTAGATATAATTAATATCAAAGTCAGTATACAATACAACTTCTGATTTTCATCTAAAAAATAAACTGACTTTGTTATTCCTGTAATGTAATACACATGTACCGGCTTACATCAAAGGTAATTCGATTTCATACAGTGTGAGAATATCTGAAATGTTTTAGTAAAAATTGTAACTGTCATGAAAATAATAACTTTCATCAGGTGTTGTTCTAATGAACAAATAAGGGAGACAAATCTGCAGTGAATCTTCACTAAAGTAATATGTGCTGAAGAGTTATCCCTCTAATCAGTCTAAGAATTGCTTAACAGAATATGATTTTCATTGTCTGTGCGCCAATGTTTTATATGCAAATTGTTTATATACGATAGATGAGACTATGATAAAGAAAGAAACTGTAAAACCTGATTGTGTTTTCCTTAGTTGTTTATGACAATTGCTAATATAAGTTGTGAATGTTTTACTAGGAGTTCAAATGTTGTTTGTAAAATAACAAGAAAATATTAAAAATTAACAAGCATGCAGTTCGTCCTATGGTGTATGTATTTACTACATAATGTAATATATACCCTTGTTTGTCCGAAAATTACATTATTAAAACCTGGACCATGACCTGTAATCGTAAAATAAAATCGATCACGAGAAAAAAATGTAGATTGAGGTTCCTTGTAAAAGGATTCCTAGATTCAGAAATGATGTCTGACACGGGTTTTACAGTATCAACTCATTAAAGCTACCTGATAGCTGTTATCCAGTGTTTGCCCGACAATTGTTGTGCCTTGTAGTCCGATTTCACACAATCTGCTCCCAGTGGGGTATGATCATTGAACAATAACTCTACAGTCTCCACAGAAAATATAGGCAGACCTGAAAAAAACAATTAGCAAGTTACTTCAAACGTCACCAAATACTTTCGACATTTACGGGATAGGATGTCATATTGCGACTTTCCTGCTTAACTGCTGAAAGCTATAAGCTACATACCATGAACTAGTTCAGGCAAAGTCGAGACAGAAAGTAATATTGATATAAGCTTCACCAGTGGATACCTTAGTTTTTAGTTCAAAGATATTTAGTTTAGCTCAATCGTAATGAAAGCTTGAATTTTATCTGAATGACTCTAGATAGAGTCCTCTTCCTGGAAATAACCAGTTGGTAAGGCCATCGTTGATGGCATTTTCCCTAGTAGGGCTCGAATCCGTTTTATGTTTACTGAGAAGCAAACAATGAAAGTACACGGCCAATTGATCCCCGTGCATATATAAGGTTATGGAATGCATCACATCACGAGATTGGTTGCCTCTCTTAAAACAATTACAACTCCAAACTGGAATGAAAGATGTTCAGACAAATACACCCTAAAATAGTTTCATTCTATGATAGTTTGATTTATATCCTATGTATTGTATATTCAATATGTGCTTATGATTACCAGTAAAACAAAGCCAAAAAAAATAGTGAACGTGAGGTATTGAATGCTTAGTTGGACACAACTAGCTGTGGTGTAAGGATGGACTGAGTGTCACTGACGCTGCACCTTAAGGTTAGAGATGTGACTCCCAGTATATCAAATAGTACCCTAAGGTCGATGTCTCGAAGATGATGTAATATAAATCCGTGGTAATACTAATCATTCGCTGTCTTAAAATGCAATGAAGGATATTTTGAATCTCTTCTGGACGTTTAGTATTATTAACCCATTACTTCATGAGCATTTTGTGAAAAATGACTGTTTTCATTGAAAAGTCTCCCGTTACAAATTCAAAATGCTATAAAACTATAAAAACTGCTTCAATACTAATCAAACTTGGCACAAATGTTAACTGGACCACTGCCTTTGTAACGACATGCTCAGTGTAAAATTTTCTGTTACCATGGCAACGAGGGGACATCTCAAAATTGCCAAAAGTCACTATTTTGCTATGATTTTTTCCATCAAAATTGATTAACTTCTCAATGGATAGAGATAGAGACAATTAAAGGCTTTCCAGCGTTGGTTACAAGTTACCTTATGATCGACCTGGTGTCATTTTTAGCCTCTTTCAAGTCCAAACATTTTTTGGCGATGAACCTCCAAACAGAAGGGGGCACGTCCCCCTTCTGGCAACCCCTGATGTATCTTTTGGATGGGGGCGGCGCCAAAAAAAGTGGTCTATTTTTAAGCAACATTTCTCCTCAGACAAAAACATGTGTTGGGGCCTAAATAAGGCATTTTCACCATTTGGGTGGGGGTGAAAAAGGCGTTAAAAGGCGTGTATAACGGGTATTGGGTTAAGTAAACTTAAACTATCTTTAGGACAAACCAAAACAGTTGTTTGATTATGTAAGGTGATCTAGAAGTTACCGGTCACATTGAGCCAGGCATCAATCCTGTTCATCGTCTGTGTCATACATTCAAAAGTTCGGGGACCAGTGCGCGCGGGTATAAACAGACGACATGTTATGAAATTGGCGGGAAGCGCGCGCACAGCAGACGACTTGGTGTAGAATACTCGAAGTGTCCGCGCAAAACGCTGCTCTTGGAACGTTGAGATGAAATCGTCCGTAGAGTCAGAACAGACCTCTACATCGTCTGTGAAATAGAGAAGTAATCTTACTTAAGTTAACTTATGTTATAAACATAGCACATGAAAGTGGTATAGGTCTACTTGATTGATATCTTAAACAACAAAACAAACCTAAATCGACATCATTCTTGTAAAGTATGGAGTTAACACACAGACAGACAGACATGCACACACGCACACGGACGCACGAACGCGCGCGTGCACACACACACATACACACATACATTAGGCATACCAAAACACTTAAAACAAGACAAACTCAACAACAAAAACCACAATTTATTTACTAAAAGATGTGAGGATAAATCTTATTCAAGTATATAGCTTTATACGAGTATAAATGTAAAAACTCACGAAAATATTTATTCACTATGGCGTCATACTGTTGAATATTCACAATACGTTGTCCCTGAAAGCATTAAAAGCAGTTAAAAATAACAATCTATCCGACTTTAATATTCTCAAAGTGATACTGTGAATTTAATTTTATGTCCGTTACCTACCTATCTACGTATCTTAAGATTTAAGAAAGCATTCATTCAAAATTCATGTATGCAAATAATGAATACATGTATACTGCATTACAACTTTGGTCTGCAGCTTAAATATGACAGAACGTTCGCTTTAGTTACTGTTCCGATTTAATTCAATTCATTGGTTTATATAAGGTGTAACATTTATATAAGGTGTAACAACAAACTAAATAAAGTTTCAGTCGGCTTGAGTTGTATATCATAGCTAACGAAATCTAGCTATCATAATTGTCCAAAAACCTGAAACCGTAAACTGCCTGAGTACGTCCATTTGCCTTGATAACAATTTAACTTAATCGCAAGTGTACCCGACAGGTATTTTAAAGCAGCGTGCCTGCAGATTCATGCTTATGTCCATGAAAAAGTAAATTTTATAGTAAAATATTGTGAATTGAACAAAGATTGAAAACGGCACTGACAATCCACGTGTATTACCAAAAAAGGGGACAAAACATGCAAAAATAGCCCTTAATGCGTTAGTCACGCAGCAGAAATTTGGTGATAAATACTGCAAAATCAGTCATTAACTGCAGTTAACATGTCAATCTTTTCTTAAAATCTTAAAACATTTTTCTCGAGTTTGATTTTCTTGAAATATTTTGGCTCATCTGGAGGCATGCAAATTTAAATAACGTTTTGCTCAATTTTTACTGATGCAAATCCTGGTTCAGAACTGAAAATTGTGCCTTACCTTATTAGCTGATACCCAATAAGCAAGCCGGGTCATGAGGTTCTCGAACGGTTCGAACTGGGCAGGTTTGAGGGAGTCACCCACAGCACATACCTCTGGTACAAATTCTTCATAACCTATCATATACATAGATGTCAGAGTTTACATAGCACCTGGTGTCCTGATATTTGTTACTTTTCAATAGACAAAAATCTAAATCAAAATCAAATTCAAAATTCAGCTTGAATTAGTTTTAAATGTTTCAAAAAATTAATTATCGGTATCTTCGGCACAGAGGGACATATGATGCCACCTTCTATAGGTCATACTGTAGGGCTGCGACCAGTACCAGTATGACTAGAAACTCGCCGATTTTATGAGTAATGTGACAATGCAACTTATACACTGACAGCTTTCAAACTTCACTGATTTATTTTTTTAAATATTTTCTAGAATATTTTATATATTCATTTATTTATTTATGTATTCATTTTTATTATTTTTTGCACTAAAACAGTTTCGGTCATATGGCGACGAAACGGTAAAGACGATATTAGCAAACCTCGGTATTACACAACACCTGGGTTCAAAACCACCTCATCTGCTGGAGCTTAGAGATTCATAGACTCCAGTAATACGAACACATTTAGATTTTGTCTCCTCTTACGATCACGCAGGGTTAAACGGTGGCTGAAATTCTGAGGCCTCAACCTATAAAGGCAACTCTCCGCCACAATGGACTTCACTGAAAGCGGCCTTTACATTATCTTAACTTTGTAGAACCAACGATCCTCCGTAGCTAGATGAATAAGTTCCACACACAAAACCACATAAGTGCGGGATAAGTTAGAAATTTGCCATTACCACTTTTCTACGGCGGCGTTATGGTCTTACTGAATATAGAGGAAGGTTCAGAACTGCTCCAGGTATTATAAGCTAAGAGACGAGGAACTATTTCTGTAATATCAGTACTTCATTTATTATGATAGCTGGTAAAGTTAAGATAAAATTATTAAGAATAGTTCATTATAATACCTATTTCTTCCTTGGCCGGGGTCCCCTTTATATAAAATATTCGGATAACTTGTGTGAACCTCCGGAACCGTGATTTGTTTTCGGACCAGGATGTTGACTCCGGGTCAAGGTCACTCTTGAACTGGTCATATGCTTTTATTCTGTCTGTTTCGATTGTCAAGATTGTACCTGTGTTTAGTTTATACAGAATTTATTTTAGTTCGACTGTGTAGGTAAATCAAAATTATAGACACACTCTCTGTTCCTGGAACCGACCAGTACAGAATGTTAATTATCTTGCGGCTTGTCCCTCACGGGTTTTGAACATGCACGGCTAGAGATCCTTAAATTACTAGGCCGACGCGTTAACCACTTGGCCATGCCGCCAGTAAATGAAGTTATGAAACCACATGTCTAAAAACTAGATCAACATATACATTTCATATGTTAGAAGAGACAGACCTGGCATAATTCTATATGATGATACTCTAGAGTTTAAACTTTAAGCATAAATAAAGATTTCTGTTTATTCAATTACTAGAGTCAATAAAAATCAAACATTACCAAAATATGATCAAAACTAATTTAAAATGCATTGTCTGAAAAAGAAAAAATGCAAAAAAAAAAACAATTGCAAAGTCTTCATGTCATTAATTTGGTGATTGATTTATTCATATATTTACTTATTCATTGATTCATTGATTCAATCATGCATTCATCATTCATTCATTCATTCATTCATTCATTCATTCATTCATTCATTCATTCATTCATTCATTCATTCATTCATTCATTCATTCATTCATTCATTAATGCATTCATTCATGCATTCATTCATTCATTCATATCAAAAATCGTTTTCTGTATATTGTTCCTGTGTTGGACCCTGTAACGTTAAACCTATTACAGTGGACTACGGAAATTTCAATGAATACAAAAAATGTATAGTATTTTACCTGGTAATGGGTCGTTTTCAAGGGTTTCCTTCATATTTGCCATAGTGTCACGGAGATTTTCTAGCACTTCAATCTGGTTAAAGCCATTGGTCATTTTGTACTGCTCTCCGTCGATGGTAACTTTACCACCACTTAAGAAAACAAAGCCATCGAAATTACTTAATTGATTAAACCAACATGAATTTGTTAATTTTTGGTCGGTCGGTCGGTCGGTCGGTAGGGAGTGAGTGAGTTATTTTGCGTCGTATACAAAAGGTCCGCAAACAAGAGCCGGAAAGAACATTCGGGTATTTTAGCAAAAGTACAGTTGAATCAATAAAATTAAATGTCACATTAAAAAAGCTTGGTTATTTTGTAAAATATGGCCCTGTTTAATACAGATGATAAAAGCATTTCACTATCCTAGCTAAAATAAGATCCAGAACCGTACCCATAATAGCCTCTTCTTGTAGGCATTTCTACAGACATCTTGCGAGGTACAATGTTCTTCAGACCGATCTGTTGAGGAGGACCTCTTGGGTTCGGGTCTTTTGTCAGCCATAACCTTGAAACACATATATACGTTAGATTATCACAGAAAATATTCAATTTTCTTCTTACTACATGTACTTATATCATAAAAATGACTTTTACATGTCATAGCATTGACTTTGAGCAGTTAAAACCGGGGGTAAAATAAGTATGAACAGAAATAAGCAACTATTGCTGGGAACAAGTCTTGGACATTCTTGCTTCTGATTTGTCAATCTGAAGCGGTGTAGATGAGTAAATTATGTTCTTAAGAGATTCAAACAAAAAGATTTTTATTCAGCTATAAGATTTCAAAACTATTTAAAATTTCGTTAAATATCTCGTAATTGCGTTAAAAGAAACTTATCAGTATTTTATAACTCAGCTGATATCATAACGAAGTGTATATTTATCTCAGACTTCATGTCTGAATGTCGTATAACGGAAAGAGAACGCACAGATGTTTCACATTTTATTACTTAATACATAAGTATATATCTGCTCTGGGCAAATACCAAATTCGAACTCTGCACACTGGGCGTTGAGACAACTTTTTATGATGACAGCTTGTAATAATGACAACTTATAATGCATGCACGCGTTTAGAATTACATGTAGAACTCTCATTTATCAAGTTTGACTTATATTTACCACCCAGTCCAGTTTGCATGTATATTGTAATATAATATATAAAAATTAATGTCATATTATACAGTTCACATTATGAAATAAACACATGCACTTATACTAAAATCTTTGTTGTCATTCTTTTGAATTATACAAAATGTATAACTAAGTAACTTAAAATGCAAAATGCAACATGAAACGAGAACTAAATCTATATATCTCAGCCATCTGGAATTAGATATGATCTCTGAAAACTTACCTTAAGCCTTTAATGAACACTAAGAAGCCAAAGGTCGCTTCGTGACGTATCATGGTGTTCAGTTCGTAACTTATTGTTCCTTTCTTGTCCCAGCTTAGTTTCTTTGTCACAGACTCACATTTCCATATAGCCATGTTGGGGTTATCTATAAGGAAGCGGTTTGCCGCGTCTATGAGCGTACTGTAATGTAAAATAAAACTTTAGTTCCTAAAGTATTTTCCGGTCTTATGATTTATCTTTTTTGTGCTTACTTTGTGCTGATATAAGAAGAGTTATAAGTACGTGTAATTAAGATTTGATAAATGTGTTTAATTTAGTACAAAAGTAGACCATTTATACATTTACTAATAAGAATTCATTTGGTCACTGTATTTATAAGGCCTTTGGTCCATACACTTTATTCGTACTTTTTAATTCGCTACATAATTTACAATGAAACTTTCGTTTGTTTGTTTGTTTCATTTACGACTTTTCCCCAACAGTATTTCAGTCATATAGGCGGGTAGTTTCCTAACCATCGTTCCTGGAGAGTTACACCAGTACTAGACTACCTTCCTCCGTGCTAAACAACCAAAGCATCTCCCGGGGATTGAACCACGCAAGAGAGGTAACCGGATTAGAAGTCACCGACTCTTACCCCTCGACCACGGAGGCGGTCATTTCGAAATGAAAATGATTATTTCTATATAAAACTCTATATTATACAAACAGCAAACTTTGTCTTTATCATTTTTGTTGTTTGCTTGATTGCGCGAGCGCGTGTGTACGTGTGTGCGCGCGCATGTGTGTGTGCGTGCGTACGTGCTCACGCGCGTGTGTATGTGATGCTTTGTACCTAAATATACGCATACCTATAGTCCCCAAATTTCGGCGCCACATTCCCCGCTATATTTCCGCTGCTAATACATTTTGGCATTAAATCTATATAGGCCAACGTAGGAATATCACGGCTGATTTCCACTTCCTTAATCGATGTCTGATACACTCCCATAATCTGTAAATATTACAGAAACTCCAATTCCAATTACATGAAAGAACAACATCAAAAACAGCTGGGACACTTAAACAAAAAGGTCTGCAAAAGACAAATAAGAAATACATCCCAGAAATATTGAAAATCGTATTGCTGACCTATAATTCTTACTCAGACTTTAGTTAAAAGCGTTGCAACGCTTTTTAATTTAGGGTTAATTTTCACTTTGACAATGAATATTTATTCTGGGAAAATGAACTGGGCCTATGATCTGCAATTTTGCAGATAAGTTATTGATCTAACCCTCATCAAATGGATCAATAATCTTGAAAAAACTATATCCAGTCTGGTTATGTAAAAATAAGTCAGTGGAGTGCCTTTAAACTTTATAAAGTTAAATATGTTCTTTTGTAATTTAAATTTAAAAGTAAAATCATCATCTCGTTCTAGTTGGTTTATGTTTTCTCATTTTAGTTATAAATAAATTCAAAAATAAAGTAAGTTCTGTAAGCTTAAAAAACAAAGTGTTACACTGTATATCTCTTTCTTTATGTCGACTGTACATCTCTTTCTTGATGTCGGTAAGTGGCAATTTTGAAAACAGGTACAGTAAAACCTGTTAACAAAGGTCATCCAAGGGCGAGGCAAGTGGTCTGTATATGGAGGTTACTTTGTTCTTTATTATCAATGAAGGATTGTCTCTGAGTGGCCTTTATGCAAATGGTGATTTTTATTCAGAGGTGGTCTTTAACACAGATTTGAATGTAGACATGTTTCACTCCCAAGACAGTTTACACCAAGATGTTTCACTCCCAAATTTTTATACCAATATAATTTTGATACTTTCGATTTAATAAAATTTCTTAATATAAAGTTTAATGGAGTTTTGATAAAGAAACGACGATAAAAATTTATCAAATTGTCTTAAAAAGTGGCTACTCACGTCTTCGTAAGAAGGTGGAGGAAGACGGAAAGCTGCCTCATCGGCGGTCAAAGGGAACGGCGGCGGTAAACCGTCCTTTTCCATTTTATCTGAAACATAATACATGTATAAGCATTAATAATTTTAAAAAAGCAACCTTTATATCTGTGTTTCATTTCACGAATGTCGCTGTCTTGATCTTGCATGACTATATATTGAATAATTGTTTTTAGAACTAAAGGTCTTACCTATCCATAGAAAATGATATATATGAGAAAAATTATCGTCAAGTTGACAATTTTCTTAAAACTGTTTAAAACATTGCTCGCTATGGCTGTATGTGCGCGCAGGGCGCGTTTGTAAAATTTGTCGTATGAAATTGATTTGTATCGCTTTAATTTTTTATAACTTATAGTGCGTGTGCTAGAACGAAAACGTAAACAAATTAAAGCGATGTTGAATTCTCTTTAACACAAAGATGGAAAATGAAAACACGCTAAAACTTATACAATGTAGTTTACAACTGAATATATAAAGAACAATGGAATATATTAATATACTCGCTGAATGTTCTTTGAAGTATAAAATGAATTAACATAGAGCAATTTCACAAGAGAATATGCTTAAAATGTAATATGAAATTGAAGTAAGTTAAACGAAATAAGTAAAAAAACATATTATACTTTACCTCTGTTTAAAACCCTTTCAAAATAATCAGTTAAGTATTAAAAAAAATTGACATAAACCTTGAATTTTGATAACATAATTACTAAACAGCTGGCTATTATGTATTTAAACCCGTTTCATAGTAAACATATATAATTATATATACGCAGATATATATAAACGTATTCAAATATCATATTTCGCCTTTTTATTTTTCAAAAATGTGTATATCGATTTATACAGTTCAATGACATAGGTTTGAATTCAATTGAAAAGTCAATTTATAAAGTAAAATGTTTTCAATAGAGAGATTTCTCCGTGAGTTACTTTAGGATAAGTTGCATAGATCAAGTAAATTAAACTACGGATTCTACAGATTGTTCGGCTGCATTGGAGTCATTAAAATTGGTGCGTTCGTCGGTATTACTCCAAATTATTAAAGAAAAAAATAAGTATATTTATTATATCTTAAAATCCTTTAAAGCATGACAAAGGTACAGTCCTGACAGGAATGTGCACATTCAACCTCTAAGTGTGACCTTGACCTTTGATGAAGTTGCATGGGCCTTAGTTAGGACACGCCGCCTTGATGTGGAAGACGTAAAACTTTATGCCAAGTTATTTTAAAATCCTTTAATGTTAATGCATGACAAAGTTACAGTCCGCACACAAATGTGTATCTTCAAACTCTTCTTTTGAGAACGAGTTCATTCGAACTAAAAGTGTGACCTTGACCTTGGAGGTAGGGACATGGGTCTTGGACTCGACACGTCGTCTTCACGTGGTTGACATGCATGGTTATTTCAAAAATCTTCCATGCATGACAAAGTTACAGTTCGGACTCGAATGCGTGTACCTTTAAATTCTAATTGTGAGAATGTTAACCTTCAAACTGTAAATTTGATCTAGACTTTTGAGGTATGGACATAGGTCTTAAATGCGACGCATCGTCATGATGTTGTAGACATGTATACCAAATGATTTAAAATCTTTCAATGCATCACATAGTAACAGTCCGGATACTAATGTGTACATTCAACTTCTAAGTGTGACATTGGCCTTTTAGGTAGTGACATGGGCCTTACACGCGACACGTTGTCTTGATGTGATAATTGATGATTGTGCCAAGTTATTTTAAAATCTTTAAATCCATGACAAAGATACAATCTGGACACGGATGTGTACTTCAAATTCTTCTTGTTCTAACTACAAGTGTCGCCTTGACCTTAGAGGTAGGGACATAGGTTTTGGACGCGACACGTCGTCCTCAAGTGGTAGACATATATGCTAGGTTATTTCAAAATTCATCCCTGCTTAACCAAGCTACGGTCCGGACACGAATGTGTGGACCTTCAAAACTTTTATTGTGAAAATGAGAACCTTTAAACTCTAAGTCTGACCTTGACTTTTGAGGTAGGGACACACGTCTTTTAAAGACGTGACATATCATTACGATGTTTTAGAAATGTATGTCAAATTATTTTAAAATCCTTCAATTCATGACAAAGTCATAGTCCGCATATAAAAGTTGTGTAAGTGGGAACAAGGACAGACGTACGTTGCGATTTCAATATGCCGCCCGTTGGGGCTTAATAAAAAGGTAAGTGTATAACCTCGCTTTTCTACATAAAAGTCTAACTATGTCGGCACAGCAGTATCCAAATCATCACATAAGACAAAACTTTAAAAGATATATACATATTAATTTCTTTAAAACGAACCTGTTTCCTTGTTTGTAATAGTAAACAAATTGATAGATTGAACAAGAGCTGTCTCCCAAGTGACGAATGCCCCCGAAAAGGTTTCTTAAGCATGCAGGTATTATGAAAAGAAAAGAGAATGAAAGTAACTAATTGCTTAATATTATTCTTTGTATTATTGTACCTGTAATCTCTTATTGTGATAGCATGAACCTTCAAAGTAAAAGTGTGACCTTGACCTTTGAAGAAGGAACGTGGTTCCTGGACGTGACAAAATGTTGTTATGAGATAGACATTTGTGTCAAATTATTTCAAAATCCCTCAAAGCATGACAATGTTACAGTCTGGACATGATTGTTGTGTAAGTGGGGACACACGGACAGACGGACATAAGCCTTAGCCGCGACACATTGTCTTGATGTGGTAGACATTTGTGCCAAGTTATTTTAAAATCCTTCCATGCATGACAGAGTTACAGTCCGTACATTAATGTGTATCTTCAAAATCTTCTCGAGAGAACGAGTACCTTCAAACTATAAGTGTGACCTTGACCTTGAAGGTAGGGATATGGGTCTTTGTCACGACATGTCATCTTGATGTGGTAGACATTTATGCCTAGTTATTTTAAAATCCTAAGATGCATGACAAAGTTACAGTCCGGACACGAATGTGTGTACCTATAAACTCTATTTGTGATAAAGTGGTAGTGTGACCTTGACGTTTGAGGTATGGACACGATTATTGAACGGGACACATCGCCTTGATGTTGTAGATATTTATGCAAAGTTATTTTAAAATCCTTCCATGCATGACAAAGTTACAGCCCGGACACGATTGTGTGTACATGTACCTATTCATTCTAATTGTGATAGTGTGAAACTTCAAAACGTTAGTGTGACCTTGACCTTTGAGGTAGAGACGTTATTCTTGGACGCAACACATCGTCTTGATGTGGTAGGCATTTATGCCTAGTTATTTGATAGTGTGACCTTGACCTTTGATGTAGCGACATGGTTCTTGGACGCGACTCATCGTCTTGATGTGGTAGAAATTTGTGCCAAGTTATTTCAAAATCCCTCAATGTATGACAAAGTTACAGTCCGGACTCGAACGAAGTGGGGACGCACAGATGGACGGACAGACGGTTCAATTATATAATTCCTCCCTTGAAATGCAGATGTGTTATGACAATCCAATGCAACAGCTCTTACAGCTTTGCTTTTTGTCCAAATGCATAACAATTCCCGTCAACGTGTTAACGCATGATTAAATGTAAGCCTGGTTCCACGATATTAGGCCTCATTACATGAATCAGACAGTTGTATTGTTCATTACTTGTATACGGAAATAAGACAGCATTGTCTTTGTATTTGAGGAAAATGTATAAAATGTTTCACAGTAAAGTTTAAAATTTGCCCTAAAGTGTAAAGCTAATGTATGTGAATGTTTGAAGTACTTGTATTTTTATTGACGACTCGCGAAATGTGTCACTCCGTTGTATATCATGCGTGTTGGTGGTGTTGGTAGTTTACAGGGAGCCAGAGCTCAATCCAGCCATTGCATCGTTCCTGTGCAGGCTGTCAAGCCATTTACAAGTACTAGTTGCCTTCTACTTTGCAAGGACCTGATAACTTCTGTACATGCCAGAGCAGAGATACAATGTGAATGACTGTAGAAAGGATTTCATGCACAACTGCAACAACAAGAGCTGTCGGAAGGACAGCGTGTTCCACTATTCTCAGTGCTCGATAGTAAAAGAGCCTAGATATGGTAAAAAAAAATTAAGTTTGCAAATGGGCTATTTTTTTTACAAATCCATGTTACAGGCCTAAGAAAGAGTCCTATTATGCCCACAAAGAAGTGTATAAAATTTAAACTCGAGTCTGAACAAGTGTGCAAAGTTTCCAAGCTTTATGCCAATGAACTTTGAAAATATTTGAGGGGGTACACAAACTCTAAGTTCAAAAGGGGGCATAATTCTATCAAAATGCTTGATATGAGTTACCACCTCCTGTCTAGTGGTCAGGGTCATGATGGTGAACAAGCCATATGTCAATGGAATTTGAAAATATTTGAGGTATTACAAAAAACTTTCATATAAGTGGTTACGCCAACACTAGGGCGACTATTATAGCTCTACTTATTCTTATCGACTAGTCAAACTAAAAATGACCTGCACTGTCAGGGAATCGAACCCGGGATGCCGGATTCACAGCCCAACGCTCCACCTCAATAGCTTACCAGATGGCTTACAGGGTATCAAGCATCTTACATCATACAAGACTCGGCTGCTTTGCATACTTATTAGAATATAAAAGCTTACAGAATGAATGATACATAACCAACTATAGTTGTGCTACTGTTCCTGTAACCACCTAAGTATCCAAATGTAAAACACATCATACTAAAATTTAAGTTGTCAAAAAATGAACCTGTAATATTCCTTACAAAGATAAGGAAAATGTTATCATTAGGCCAAAATGATGTGTTTCTATCAAGTAACATGCATGTATTTATTGCCATATATTTATATCTAATCTTAAACAGGTAAAGAAATTTTCAGACTCTCAAGTTGACCAGGACATCTTTCGTGTCAGACATTCAAATGTTTGTCTTTATAAATAATACCTCACACAGACTTATTCAGGTTGGCTTTATGCCATATGGCGACATTCCAGCTTTACAGGTGGAGGAAGACTTTAAGTGTCTCAAGTGGTAAGGTGCAGGATGTTTGAAGTCACTGATCATAACAACTCAGCCATGAACACCCCAGACATTTACTGATAAATTAAGAACACAAAAAGATTCCCATTATATTTATTCTTCATACATTCACATACACATATAAAAATCTTAGTAATTATATAATAATCAATAAAACTGAAAATGAAAGACAATTTTACTAGAATAACATTCCTGGACTATAAAACAAGTTCAAAACAAAACCAAAACCCTCCTTGTCAAAAGTTACTTGAGAACCTAATATTGACTTTAGGTTTAAAAAATGTTCAATTTTAGGGTTCAGCCAACGTAAACTTTTCACCTTCAGTAAAAATTCTTTTTATTTCTAACTTTTGGGCTTACTCCAAAAGCCTCCAAATAATTTGCTGAAAAAGCTGGCATCTTCTTTTGTTAAGTCAGTGTTTACACCTGGCATACCACGGTTTGACACACCTGGATTGGGCACACCTGTGTTTGGTGCACCTGGGTTCATTTCAGGAAAAGGTATCGTGAAAACAGCTGATCCCTCGGGTAGGTTGCCAAGTGGTATTCCATCTAAAAGAAACAAAGTAGTTATTATTACAATTTTGTTACAGTAGCACAACACACTTTATAACCTTTTACTGCCTGCAAGTTGGTTATGCCTGGCTTTAAAATATGAATTCAGATCATTGGTTTCTTTACAATTTCTTTTAGCATTTTTAATCAATTTTTGCTTGACGTAAGTAAGCTATAATTTAATATTTACTACAGTAATTAAGTTCCCCTTATATTAACTAAGATCATTTTTTTCACATAAAAATTAGTTGTTATTTAACCTTTAGTTATAATAAAGGCAAAATTAATAATTTTCTATCAAATCTATCATTTATACATGAATTCCATTGTTCTAATTTTTAAAAATTTTCAAAGCATTTTATCTACAGCTCAATGACAGATTTCACTCTATCTAAACCTTATTACATACAATAACGGTTGACCGCAATACTGTTTTAAGTCCTCCTTTATTTCATAAAAGTTACTACAGTTAAGTCCTTGCACTTGACTTGATAACCATTTCCGGTAGTTTAGTTTATACATTTTTCATTTAAAGCTTGATAGTGAAGAAAGCTTGTAGTTTAATTTTAACCCCAATCTAGCCCGCCTCTAGGAACAAACTATTCTTGCATAACAGACTGGCGTTTCCACTAGTTTTACCCATGCCAGATGCAATTTCAAGCATGGGTAAAACTCACGGAAAAACCAGTCTGTAAAATTTCTGCTTTTCAAAATAGCCTGACTTTTTTCAAAACAAAATAGCTTATAAAAATCATTTTAGGGCCATAACTCTAACTGGAAATGCAAATGATATGCATAACTAGAGTTTGTACAGAGCATTCCTGTTACTATAGTTTCGTTGAAATTGCACAGGTACCTGTAGTCAAATATGCATTTTAAGTACGGACTGACAGACAGATACATGATATAGAACTGAACCTTATAATTATGTCACTGCAATTTTGTAACAGGCTACCCAAAAATGTACCATTTATTTACTTAAATACGTTATCTTCAACTCACATTATTAAGTAAATATAATATTGAATGAAAGAGTATTCAAATTGCTACGTTTTTGAGTTGTTTAAGCAGTTAGAGATGTTCCATCATAACCATAAGTGCAACAATGTAGGCTATTATAAATTAAAGTGTCTGCCTCTCTAGCCATGTACCAGGAGTTCAAGCACTAATGAAGTCACTAACTGGTTTCTTCATATCAAACCATTTCGAGTCAGTTCCGAGAAGCTGTCTGCAGTGTGGTTTTAAGCTTTCTTGACTATTGCCCTTATTAAAGTTATGTTTAAACTTACAAAACTGATGTGAGATCCTGTACTTTTTAACACTACATTTTCTTTGTATGTAACTATCAATTTCTCTTTAAATGAATGAAGGAATTATCAGAGATGGAAGAGAAATGGCCATAGATATTTTGACATTTTCAACAATTACATCTTATACCTTGTTGCAAAACTAAAATTAAAATCAGATATTTCAAGAGCAGTGGTCTTAAAGGCTTTGTAAAGATGGCTTAAACTATAGAGTTTTTAACCTCTTAACCTCTGTTAATTTATTGAAAAATATCGAAAGCATGAATGGAATGGAATAGTACACCAAAACATTTATTCAGTGCTTAGTAAGTTTTTGTTTGGTTTTTATGACAATTTTAGCACATTTCAAGTCATATATTGGCAGTTTGTCTGCATTAGTCCCATTACCGCCTTTCCGGGATAACTAACTAGTAATTACCAATTACTCAACAAGGGACCGACAACTTCTCTACATGATTTCTGAATCAGCGGTGTGACTCAAATGTCTATTAGACTCATTGTCATGATTAAATGTCAAGGAAAAATTTCGCCTCGCCCATGGGTGGACCCATAGAAACTAATATTCTTCCTATAGAGCTAAGCAGACTTAAACTAAGATAATGTAGGTAAAACTGAACAGTTACCTATGTTAAGCCTCTCACATGATGTTGTGGATGTTGTTTCACCTTTAGGGTCTGTTATCATGACGGTTTTACACGTCTGTCCATTCTCTACAGTTGTCTCAATCTTCTTGGTGCTGCCATCACTAAGCTGTACTGTCTGTACACTTCTCATTACACCTGATATCTGTAACATAACATAATCATACTGTGATATTTCTCACTCAATTTGGAAAAAACCTAAGCCGCTTGATTTTTTAGGTAAAATTATCGCTAAAATTGCGAGTTTAGGAAGTTAAAAAGCTGGTGTATTTTCAGATTTTTTGCGGGAAAACTGCATGATTTTAAAGAAAAATTTGGATTGGGAAGAAGCCTTATATAGGCCTCTTTTATATAAGGTTAAAAAATCACTGCATCATACATTTTTTATTAAATCTTCACCATCTGTATACATTTGTATCTTAAAACAGATGCCTTGTCCAAATTCAATTTTTTAAACTGTTTATTATCAATGTTGTTGATATGAAAACTGTAATTTAAGGCAAGTCAGCCAACATTTACATGTTATCTAGATAGACTGCACAGATATTAAGACTGGCCAAGCTCTATACCAGTGCAGTGGCTGTTCAAGGTCTGCGCTTTTCGATACTAATACAGTCAGTATACATCGACGATCATGATTTCTATGCTTATTTAATGAGGCTCCTTCTGCCTCTGTGGAGTACAGACTCCGGACATATTCACCAATCAAACCCAAAAAGGTTTAATTTTGAAGTGGAGAGTGGTAATAATTTACCAGAAGGATTAGCCAAAGAAATAAATTTTGAGCCAAATGTACGTCACTGTATGGTGGTCTATGAGAATTTAAATGTACAGTTGAGACAATATAAAAAGGAGATCTTATGCCTAGCAAAGGTTGACATCCTGAAAATTTACCCTTTAAATATGAAATGTTTATGCCCAAATTAATATCCATCAGAACTAAAGCTGCTCAGACTTTACAGACTGTTCAAAGTAAAACCATGACCTGACTTAACACTGCTGACACCAGGTTTTCATTATCACCATTAGCATTCTAGAAGATAAAGTTGTCCAAATGATTAAAACAGGAGCTCTCTGAGGCGAATAGTGACTTCAAGTATTTACAATTACTACCTCTCTGATATGACTTATTGCAGGTGACCAAAGTTGGATACAAGTATGACATTCTGAGGTTGATGGGCAGACACCATTTCAGCCATGTCACAAAACAAACATAATGGGTTTGCGACCAGCATGGATCCAGACCAGCCTGCACATCCGTGCAGTCTGATCAGGATCCATGCTGTTTGCTATCAGTTTCTCTACTTGCTATAGGGTTTGTAAGCGAACAGCATGGATCATGATCAGACTGCGCAGATGCGCAGGCTGGTATGGATCCATACTGGTCACAAACCCATTATGTTGGTTTTGTCATGACGAGGCTCATTTTATAAATACCGGACAATGCTCAACAAAGGCATTCAAAAATATTTTCAGAACAACTTGTCCTGCAGGATGAGTAGCTTCTAAATCCATAGTGCAGGCAACATTTTTTCTACTCAGCCTGCATAGAATTTTCTTAAATTCTACTTGTAATTAAGAGCAGATAAGAGGAATGTTCTGTCTCTGAGTTAAGGTGTTAAAATGATATAATTCTTGTTAACATTTTAATTTTTGTAGCATTCAGATGCATAGGAATAAACATTCAGTACTTGCAATAAAATCTTGTAAACATATCAATATTATTTTTGTAGAGCAAATTCCACAAGAAAATGGATTAAGACAACTTACGATGGGTTTATTATTTGTAGTAGAAGATGGAGAGGATAATCTTTCCTTCTCTTCAGGCGTTAATCTTCTCATAGATATTCTAGGTCTGTGGGGGACTGGCGACTGATCCTGAAAAATAAATACAATGTATTCTATTGTAAACACAATCAAATTTGTTGAATTGATATCACCCAATATATGATACAAATCACTTCATGAAGCTTATTTAGTGTAAAGTATCTCAGAATATGAAAGAATGATTTATGTGACTACTAATAACAATTCAAAGCCCATAAAAGTTAGGGGACTCAAGTTATAATGACATTAAGTAATAGAGAGAGCATCAAAACAAGAGGCTATCTGATAATGATTGGTATGAGGGGAAAAGCCCCCCCCCCCCCGTTTAAATATAAATCAGATTGCAGAGTGTTTTGATGTTCAGTCTCTTTTGTATCACAGGCAAAAATAAGAACAAAGAACAAGTTCCCTGATGTCGCAATATTAAAGCCCAAAATTTATTATTTAACAAAATAATTTTTTTATATATAATGTCAGTGTAGAGAAGCATACAAATCTATACATGTATTTAAAATACCTGATTCATTGAATCCAATTTGATTGATGCTCAGTAATGAGTGGTATTTATTTGACAATGCAAACTGTTCTATAACTCATGCATTTACATATCAATAAATAATATGTTTAGAAAAATTGCAAGAAATTTAATGCTGAGAGAGAAAACATAAAATGTAACAATACATTATAAATCTGGGATTTTTTTGTTGTTTTTTTTATAGCTGAAATTGGGTAATATTCCCAATTAAAAATAGTATATTACTTTCCATATCCACAGACAAATATTCCAATTGAAAATTACAATATAAAAATATTGAAAAACAATTTCTAAAATCTTTAAAAATCAGGGCTTCTTTATTGTTATGGTGATTAAATGTTTGAAGATGCTATCTTAGACAATGATTCTTTGCATTCATTTAATCACTGCAAAATTTAAGACCTGCATTTTTCAAACATCACTGAAATTCTCAATTCCATGGTTATGGGTCATGTTCCCAAAATCATGGGAAAAAAACTTGTTAAACAGCTTGCTCCTTGAGAGTAAGAGATGTTTAACCAGCCTTGGAACTTTGAAGAAAACACAGATTTGTGAAATAGAAATCTAATCATTATATAATAATTCCTTGCTATTACAAAATGAAAAATCAAAAATATTAACAAGTGCTTATTTACAGTTAATATTTCTTTATTAAATAAACATAATTATGGTATATTTGACTAAACATAAAAATTATGGTAAATTTGATTGTTTATTTAATACAGAAGTTTTATTAAACCCACCTGTGAGCCTTTCATCATGTTTGTCTTATCATCACTGTCATCACTTTTCAACATCTGATCCCTGGGATTTGTGGGAGGGGTACCTGCTCCTCCTCCCCCTCCCCCAGGAAACTTCAGGGGTGGGGAATTCATTGGTGGGAAATCCCCGGGAAACTTCAAGGGTGGAGATTTTCCATCCATGTTAGGTGGATGAAACTCTGCTTGTGCAATGTAATACAAACAAAATGGTAAATTTTATGTTATACAAAAAGCATCTTAACAAAATGATAAGTCCAAATAATATTTATGATTACAATGTATAATATCTTTAATGTAAAAACTAGAGCTATCACTCCTGAATTTTGATTTGTTTGTTGGGGTATAAAAATGGTAAATTTTTATTTCTTACAGTATATAAGTATAAAAAAATGCATGGTTACCAGTATCACATGACATGATGATCATGTGAACCACTAATACATCAGTATTAAAGGAACTCCAAAAACATAAAAACATAAAAATTAAATTCCATACATAGAACAGCTGGGGCACAAAGTGCAAAAGATAATTAAGTAATGAAATGAGGAATAAAGTGATAATCATACTTTTATGCTATCCTTAGCCTTAGCGTTCGAACCCTTTTAAATTTTCGGTCATTTTTCATTATAAAAAATAATAATCCTGGAAAAACAGAGTTAGCAAACAATCTTTTTTGTACACAGGTTATTAGTCTGCACATACATCAAATGGGGCATTAATCTCAAAAAGTTATTTCCAAACCCATCATGTTGAAAAACCCACAGTGGAGTCCCTTTAAGAATATGGTTTTGAGATACATGTGTACAGATTTTCTATAATGTTTTCTTTCAGTTCCGTCAGCCAAATATAAATCATTTATTGTCAAAGCATTATTATCATAAGGAATAATGACCTAAACAACTAAATAGGAGTGACAAATACTTGTCAAGGCGGTTTTCAATAGTAAATACTATTACAAAAAATACATGTATTTTGAAAAGTATACTGAAATACTTTATTACCTATTCTAGCATTTCTAAACATTTCCTCAAACTGTCGACTCATCTCTTCCATCTCTCTATTCATGTCTTTAAAATGGTCGCTAAATCCACCAAAGAATGGAAATCCTTTCCCAAAAAAATCATCATCTTTATCATCATTCATCTTGCTGCACTACAAAATAAATGTATCAAAAGTGCTTAATGTTAAATCTCTTTTTACTTTTTTAAAGGCACATGATGCATAATAAATTTTTCTTTCGGTAAGAAAAGAATTAATGAGTTTTATATATGTTTGAATAATGGTTACTAACAGAGACCATGTTAGATGCTTGTTAACTTAATAGCTATGATTGTAAAATTCATTTGTCATAAAAGTAGCAAAATGCAAACAAAATAGTACTCCATACAATGTGTGTACTAAAAGTAAATAACTGTACCTGTACAAATCGGAAAATATATATTTATATAATTTGACAATGACTCGTCGTCGAATGAGTAACTTTTATGACACTATTTATAACAGTACACCAAATAGAAAAAACTCTTGGGAAATAAGATTTAAACATTTTCTTGGGTAATCCCTGTATAATGGGCCTTTAGATGTTAGGGTTCTCATACTATAAAGCAAATAAACCTGATTACAGGAAGTACCGTTAGACTGGTTTATACTTTTGGACAACTGCATGCACGTATTTTTGTCCCTGTCTAAGAGTTAGATCCAATGCACTGCATATATACCATAAATATCAATATTCGACGACAAATATCGTCCATGCACCAATATTTCAATAATTACGGTTACCCATAAATACTTGATTAGAATTCATTTTCTTATCAGTAATTTACGATTATGTTCTGTTCATGCAATTATCATCTGTCTTGTTTATAAAAGTCCTTGCATGATATTTTTCTAGACCATTTCTTGTAATTTTTGTTATCTATAAAAAAAAAATCTATTATGTAACAACTGCAGAGTGTGAGACTGTGAGAAAAAGACATCAGCATCTGTATATGCTTTGGGTGAATTTTCTCAATTTCTAGACATTTAATTAATTCTGTAATAGTATCCATTTTTTTTAAGTGTGTATCTTTTCTCTATAGACAGAAAAATATTGACGATTCATCAATATTGTTTCTATCCATTATACAGAGCTCTCTACATGTACCTCGACAGCTTGAGCTGACACTTTCTGTTGAGTGTAGGACTCAAGCCCACCTGGGCTCAAGCCCTCCCGTCCAAAAATGGGTGCTTCTTCTGCCTTATTATTTATTACTTTCACGGGAGAGCTTTTGTCTGCCTACTCTTTTTCGCAGACAGGCTTTTGACAGCCCTGTTATTTTCATGGAGGGATTTTGCCTGCTTTGTCACTTTTGGATGGGAACACTTTTGTCCGGCAGGGCTTTTGTCCATTTCCCCTTTCAGTTTCTTTACTTGTTACAGGGTCTGTAAGCCAAAAGTATGGATTCTGATCAGACTGCGCGGATTCGCAGGCTGGTCTGGATCCATGCTGGTCGCAAACCCATTATGTTGGTTTTGCCATGACGCGGCTCATATGTCTTGTGACTCCTATGGCTTAGCAGTTCTCCAAAAACCAAAATAATAAAACCTGAAAAATTGTGTTATTCTCGTTTTATTTACCCGACTTCGGTTTAAACAGAAAGAATAAATGAATAGTCTTAATAAACTGACGGTGGAAAGTGTTACTGCTGCAAAATTAAAGTAAATATTTTTAAACTTACATAAATTGCCGGATAACACTGCCAATTTTACGTCTTATGCAATATTGCGGTGCATAGAAAAACCGGAAAGCACCGGATAGCACCGAAATACCGGAAAGCACTCAAATTTCTCATAAAAACATATGAAAACGTTAATTAATCGGTTTGAAAGTGTTATCAATCGATTTATTAGATCAAAATCTTTCAGAAAAGTCATATTTATAAGTATATATTGATAATTATTAGGAGTATTTAGGAAAATATATATATCGAGTGCTTTCCGGTCCTGTTAAGATACATGTACATTACCGGATAGCAATATTGTTTATCAAAGTTATACATGAAAACTTTATTTTATTGGTTTGAAAGTGTTACCAATCGATTTATTAGATCAAAATCTTTCAGACAACCCGTTTTTGTAATTAAATTATGATTATTTTTACGATTATTTAGGAAAATAAGATATATCGAGTGCTTTCCGGTCCTGCTAAGATACATGTACTTTACCGAATAGCAATATAGTTTATCAAAGTAATACATGAAAACTTTATTTTATTGGTTTGAAAGTGTTACCAATCGATTTATTAGATCAAAATCTTTCAGACAACATGTTTTTATAAATATATAATGATAATTATTACGAGTATTTAGGAAAACTGATATATCGAGTGCTTTCCGGTCCTGCTAAGATACATGTACATTACCGAATAGCAATATTGTTTATCCAATGTTTACATGAAAACTTTATTTTTATTGGTTTGAAAGTGTTACCAATCTATTTAGTAGTTGAAGATCTGTATATCATGACGTTTTTATAAATATTTTATTAAGTTGAACTTATTTCAATTAAAGCACGGATTTAAATTACAATTAAAGTCCGTGATTAAAGATATTATGATTAGTTACACGATTTTTCAATCTTGCTCATACCATATATCAATGTATCATATTTCTAATATTTTATAGGTTGTGTGAAGGACAGAAAGAGGATGTGTAAAAAGTACCAATAAGTTATTCAAAGCATTGAACCATATTTTTTATTATTATATTTTTATATTATGTAAAATAAAGAAAAACTTATAAATTTTCGTTCAGTTATGTCTTTATTACTATGTGTACCGAAAAGCAATGTGGTCATCAGTGGAGGACAGTAGTTGTTGTATTGTTTATCACACGTGCTAATCCATGCTGATTAAAGACCTTGTATATTGTAGCACAAAAAGGTGATGATTTAATCAATTTGTACACAATTATGATAATTGAGAGTACCGACTAATCTAATAAATCGATTGGTAACACTTTCAAACCGATTAATTAACGTTTTCATATGTTTTTATGAGAAATTTGAGTGCTTTCCGGTTTTTCGGTGCTATCCGGTGCTTTCCGGTTTTTCTATGCACCCGCAATATTGTTGTTGTTTTCTTCTTCCGGTGGGGTATGACTAAAGTACGTACTGTAACGGATACAATCGGAATGTCCTCGGAGGGCCAAAAAGTTGCCATTGTATCGGATACTTATCGGCACAGGCACGAGTATAATACAGCAAGCATATTTTTTTAGAGAAAAAGTAAGATTTCTTCATGAGTCGACAATAGCCGTGTATATAAAACTATAATATTAGTTATAAAGATCATTGACAGGTTATATGGCCCTATATAAACGGCTATTTGTAAATATAACCCGAGCCGCTAGGCGAGGGTTATATTGCAAATAGTCGTTTATATACGGCCATATAACCTGTAAACAATCTTTACAACGAATTTATAATACAGCACGCATCATTTTTTAGTGAAAAAAAGTAAGATTTCTTCATAAATCGACAGCAGCCGTGTATATAAACCTATATAAACGTCACGATTATCCAATGAAAAGCGACGTTACAAACGTGCAGTATTATAATATAAACGTCACGATTATCCAATGAAAAGCGACGTTACAAACGTGCAGTATTATTTAGAGGATATTTGTTTGTTTTGCATGTTAGATTGAAATTTATCCTGTCACTTGTCTCAATTTCGGCCCGATAACAAGGTGCCGTATATTTTTACTGATCTACGGCACTTGATCACGTGGTATGCATGTTTGCCGGACTACTTTTCAAGAAAAAATATAAAAACTGTCGTTAAATCTTCTGTGTGTAGAATAACGAATTTTGGAAACGTTGATAAAACTTTGTTTGTTTATTTTATTTCACTCTATAATTTTTCAAGCGAAATAAAAATTAATTAAAGTGAAATAAATGTAAAACTTAACTGTTTGCGACATTTTAGAATAGCGTACTTGATTTGATTGTTTTGCACGTGCTGTTTGGCGCTACATTGTGACGTCACGTAAACAATACTTTAAACGTCTGTACAGCGTTAACGACTGAATAAAAGATATTGGTATTCGAATTCATTTTCTTAGTTAGACCATTTTCTTTCATTCTAGATAGTTTTCACAACAAAATTCGACAAAAAATTGTTTTTATTTATCACATTTTTCAAACAAAATGGCGCCCTCAATGTGAAAATACACGGGGAGATAATAAGAACGGCGAGTGCATTGGTGTAGAAAAATTAGGGCCTTCTTTGTTTATATAGAAACATTTCCGATAGTGTGATTAAAGGTTGTTTGCCTAATAAAATTCTTTAAAAAAACGGTGACAGGATAAATAGAATAATAGATTGGTGCCGTGGATGGAGAAAGTTTATCTGGCTCTGCTCCGGAATTTATTGGGTTCGCCTTCGGCTCACCCAATAAATTCCTCCGCCTCGCCAGATAAAAAATACTATTAAACAAATATATTTTACTATTATAAAGTAAGTGATGCTATAATACTATAACTTTTAAATGATGTTATATAGAAAATGCGAATAATGAAACTAAGTGTATATCACAGTAAAAGATTAGCAAATAAGGACATAGGGAATAAATGTGCCTTTAAGAAAATATTGGGTTGTGTACGCAGCGCTATAATTTTACAAAGAAAGATGCTGTAGTTTCTTAATCATTTACATGTATATAAATTTGACAATCCTTTTGTCCGGGAATCATGGAATTGTGCCGTTTGCACGGAAATCACGGAATTTTGCGTTACTTATTTGAATAGAATATGCCTGTTTTGTGTGTATTTTGTGGAGTATATAATATGGCAATGCACGGATTTGATGAACTCCATAAAACGCGCATAATAACGGCTTGGGTTATGTGATATTGATTTTCGTTTCAACATATTGCGTTGTAATTAAAATCTATTGTCTAATATTTGTTTAAAAAAGTATTCCCAATAGTACTGACATGTATATTTCAATCACAATTACTTCCATAAATTATTTTATGTGTCCTTTAATTCTATTACAATTCTGGTTTCAAATTGTCCAGCCTGTGTCATAATATTTTCCCTTTCGATTTCCTTGTTACGCGTTGTCGTCGTTTTTGTTCTCGCTAAAATGTAAACATATGGCACTTGTATTGTCTAATAGTTGTTAAATTGTATCACTAATGTTACTTATAAATATGTTTAAATCAAATTTCTCTAATCCAAATAAAATATTATTAGTGTCCTGTACTTCTTCTAATATTGCGGTTGTCAAATACTGCTTTAATATTTTCCGTTCCAAAGTTCTTACCATACGGGATGTCATGTAAACGCATTGTACGTGTGTTGTAATTATTATCTATGGTCTAATATTTGTTAAAATGCATTTCTAATGTTACTTATTTATATGTTTAAATCAAAATTACTTCCATCAAAAAATGTAATTTGTGTCCCGTATTTCTATTTTGCTGTTTTCCAGTTGTCAAATATGTGTCATGATAATATGGGTTGCGATGTCCTGGCCACGTAGGCCGTCGGTTATTTTTCGCTAAAATGTAAACATATTGTACCTATGTTGTAATTAAAATCTGTTGTCCAATATTTGTTGAAAAAATATTTCATCTTACTAACATGTATATTTAAATTACAATTACTTCCATTCCAGTTGTCAAATATGTCATAATAATTTCAGTTGCAGTGTTCTGGCCACGCGGGTAGTCGATTAACTTTTTGCTAAAAATGTAAACATTTTATGTTTGTGTTGTAATTAGAATCGGTTGTTTAATATTTGTTTAAAAAATATTCCAGTGTTACTAACATGTATATTTAAATTACAATTACTTCTTTCCAAATCACTGCATGTTTCTTTAATTCTATTAAAATTTTGGTTTCAAATTGTCCAGTATGTGTATTTTGCCGTTGCGATGTCCTGGCTACGCGGGTAGTCGGGGTTTTCCCCGCTAAAATGTAAACATACGGTACTTGTGTTGTAATTAAAATCTGTTGTCTAATATTTGTCAAAATGTATTTCTAATGTAACTACATGATATGTTTCAAATTTCTCCAATCTAAATAAGATATTGTGTCCTGTATTTCTTTTAATATTGCTGTTATCAAATATGTGTCATAACATCTTCCGTTCCGATGTTCTGACCATACGAGTCAAAAATATGTTTGCTTTAAATGTAAATATATAGTAGGTGTGTTTAAATTAATGTCTATTGTCTATTTTGTGTTTTATTAATTGTATTGAAAATGTTATAATCTCAAGACCTCCATGTTTGTCTTAATAAAGTTATTTTCTGATATTTCGTTTGCCAACTTTCTCCTATAAATATTTCTTTTTGTACTATTGTATGTCCAAATGTTTCTTGGTGGTGATATGTTATATAATTTAAAGGCAGTTGAAAGAGTTGTTAGTTGATTCTTAAGTTTGCTGATTAGCCTCCACTGTTAGGACATTTATTGACATATGAGAATGCAGAAGGTTGGATTCATCCCCATGACGTTGCTTACTAGTGGTGGCATGTCAAAAGAAGAAGATATTTTTGATCCAAAGAACAGATTTCATTACATATGGAGGTAAATGTTTGAACGAAATTTTGCTTGCAACCAATACTAATGTGAAAATATGATTCACAATAAAGGCCTTTTCAGTTCTGAATTTTAATTTAAACAAGTATTTTGTCCTATATACTCATAATTTGAAAAGGCATGATATGTTGTCGGATAGTCAATTTGGATTTAGGGACCATAGAAGCACCATTTTACAGCTATTATCAGTATTGGATGATTGGACTGAAGCTTTGGATGAAAATTTACAAGTTGATTCTGTTTATTTTTATTTTGCTAAGGCATTTGATACGGTTCCCCATAAACGTTTACTTCATAAACTTTCAGCATATGGCATTACAGGGAAATTGCATCAATGGATTCAAAGTTTTCTTTTAGATAGAAAACAGCGTGTTGTAATTAATGGTAATATATCCAAGTGGAGTAATGTTATTTCTGGTGTACCACAAGGATCAGTATTAGGCCCATTATTGTTTGTTATCTTTGTGAATGATATTCCTTAAGCGGTTAAATGTGTTTGTAGACTTTTTGCTGATGATACAAAATTATATCGAATTATGAGAAATATGTCTGATCAACAATTACTTCAAAATGACATTAATACACTATGTAAATGGAGTGACGACTGGTTACTCAGATTCAACTCTAGCAAATGTAAGATAATGCGGATTGAAAACAGCAATTTTGATACAAAATACAAAATGAAAGACAACACTGGTATTGATGTTGATATTGAAATCATTGATAAGGAAAAAGACTTAGGTATTAATTTTGCGTCTAATTTGAAATTCGATGAGCACATCGGTCGTACTGTTAATAAAGTAAACTCACATATCGGGTTGCTGAAAAGAAATTTTGTTCACATGGATAAGAGGCAATTATTTGTTATTGTATAAAGGTCTTATAAGACCAATCACTGATTATGGAAATATCATTTATTACCCTGTAACAAAGAAAAATAAACAACTAGTGGAAAATACCCATAGAAGAGCTACAAGAATCATCCCTGAACTAAGAGGACTCACATATGAACAAAGATTAAGGGCTTTGAATTTACCAACTCTTGAATACAGACGTCAACGTGGAGATATGATACAAGTTTTTAAACTTATACACAAAATAGACGATTTTGACTATGAAATGTTATTCAAATTATCTGTTACAAATTATGAAATCCGAGGACATATTTATAAATTAGGATAGTTAAGACCACTAAAGGCAATAAGGCAAAATTCCTTCACTTATAGAGTCGTAAACGAATGGAACCTACTTCCCAGTGAAATAGTTTTATCAAAGAATGTAAATGAGTTCAAATCTAAATTAGATAAACACTGGCAATGGAAGAGATTTAAAATGGACAATATATATTAGATAGACCAATACCGGAGCGGACGACACTGAAAACGGAACTCGAGGGGAATGATAGTCTGTTAGAGGACTAATAAAGTTTCCCAAACATCACAAGGTATCACAAGGTATAAATTGTTTAATGTCCAAAAGTAGAAGACACTTTGTTTTCATTATTCAGCTTCTAGGATAATCAATGACTTGGCAGACACCGTGGAAGTTGATCAAGATTGGTCACGATTCTTTCGAGATGACCGGCACTTATTTACTCTGTTTGGAGCAGCTTCCTACACCTCTGTACCGGCAGATTTGTTAGACTGGAAGTTGTTTCATTGTTGGGAGAGATGGATATGGTGTATTGTTAGAAAATATTTCCACTTTAATCTATTAGGTATTACATGTAGTTCAGATCAAGAAAATGATTAATGAGAATATTAAAAGTGAATAGGTCCGAAATGATACAGTTTTTTTTAATTACTTCAAGATTACCATTATTAACCTTTGTCAAAACTTGCTGATTAGCCTCCAATGTCTTGAAGAAATAAAGATTTATTCTCTTTTATCATCATAGCCTATATATTAAGTGAACCTTATTTGTTTCATATAAGGAGCTGGAGATGTGACTTGATGACAGAAACGATTAGTAACTTTGTGTTGACGGCAGGGAAAAAACAACCGCCTGAACACTCATGTATGACTTTTTGTGTTAAATTGTCTTTCAAGAGTTCTTCCACCTTTGGTCTAAAATTTTGTTTAAAGTTTTTATTCTATCTTTGTATTGTTTGGGATCATTAACTTAATGTTTGATCATCACCAACGTCATATATGACAAGGCTCATATCTCTCGCATCTTTTCCATAATAGTGATCATTAATATTTCTATATGAATTTGCACGATAATGCCTTTATTTTTCCCTGATTCGGCTTCATAACTTGATGAAGCCTTTCTGAATTTGTTATGGTGTCTGTAGCTTGAGAGAATACAAATTGATGATTAGAACTGAATTTAATCTATTTTGACGATGTTCGTAAAGTTAGCCAGACAACTAGAGTAGCCGAAACAATTTTTACCTAGTCTAACCAGAGATGAAACAGTAAAACATGTGCAAAAGATCATCAGTTTATTTCATGATGTATATAAGTTATAACTACAATGTCTGGCCAGCCAGAATAACCGGAAATACGACTACTACTGAAAAAGAAAAAAGAAGACGATAAATTAAAAGTGTGCCGTATTTGATGTTTTCTCGGGTATCAGTGTGTCCCTCGGTATTAATCTGGTATTTGTTTTGCCGGCGTGAAGCCGAATATCGAACTGTAAAACGGTCATGTCAGCTCAAACTCCCATTTCCGACTATTGTAAGGTATTACACTGAATCATTAATTAAATGTAATGTGGTTTCTACACACTCATAAAATCATACCAACATATACAAAATGTATATTATTTGAATAGTGTATAATGTATACACATATATTATTACAGTAATATTTCAATAACAAATTTGATGTAAAGTTGTTCAATTTACAATTTGAAGGTATTGAACTTTTTGTCTTGATAATAAAAACTATAGTGATATACATGTATATAGGAAGATATATGTATATATAAAAATATACAAACAAATTTAGAACTTTACTGTTTTTAAAAAAGCCATAAAATACATTAAAGATACTATGCTCATCATTGAGTATAATATTTTAAAGGCCTGCTTTGCCGCAGAAATGCTTTCATTTTTTTTCAATAACTGTTAGTTTTTGGTATCTTGTTACAGTTTCCAAAAACATATTCTAATTTGCTACATACATGAACTATTTTTTGCATCTTTAGCACTGTTGTATTATGAATTTGTTACAAAGATTCCTGACAGGTTATATGGCCATATAAAAATGGTTGTTTGCAATATAACTCTCACATTGTGACTAGGTTATATAAGCAAACCACCATTTAATTAGGGTCATATAACTTTATTACTAATACTTTAACAAGTATAACAATTTTCATGTTGATACCTTTATAAATTTGAATTAATTCTATATAATAGGCAATTATGTCAAAAATTCTAAATTGTCTAAAAAAAGATTTAACTTAAAATGCGATGAATAATAGCATAGCTAGATTGATATCACCCTGCACATTCGAAGGGCAAACAGTGATTTTAATTTGTCTGTTTTCTTTGAAAAGTTGAAATCAAAATAAGCCAGACCAAAAGATTAAAGTTTTGCAATTATTAAATATACTTAAAGGAACAAGTTTAAGACAAGGTCAATTTGCAAAAAGTGTATTTAAGTTATAGATAGATAGTTTTATTCTGGTAAAAATACATGTCATAAAACAACTACAAATTAATGTCAACATCAAAAGATACATGTAAACATGAAAGTGCATGTGTTGATGCCAACTATTCAATACCAAGGATGACACAAAAAAGGCATATGTTCATAAGTACCGACAAAAAAAATCATAAAGTGGTCTGGTAGAAAATGCTGTCTTGTAGAACACGTTTCATAGTCACCAATAAAACAGTCATAAAGTTATCATGGACAACGATGCCAGAACCGTATAGCCCATATCGTAGGGACTCATACGAGTCTGAAGAATCACTTGATACTTATGCTGAAAACTGCTAAATGGATACCCCATACCCCATTTGCTAGCATCTGACCAGAAGACATCGGAAATTACTGTATTGAATAATATATTCATAAAGGCGGAGAAAGTTAGGAAGATAATTGTAAACGTATACAAATTAAAGATTTTACTAGTTTCCTCTTTGCATTGGTACGTTTGAGAAAATGTACACATGTTAGTATAAACCAATGTCAATGACGTATGTTGTGTTTACGACAGAAGATACGTTGTATGCAATAACACTGATGCCTCGATTATCGGACTTCTTTAAGCCTCGTAATAACATGCTTTGTATTAATTATGAAAATATTCATACGAAAGTTGGTAAAACTTTCTAGGCGTTAAAATATCTACTTATTGTAGTGTTTGTAAAGGATATCCGCTCGTATATATAAACAGGTATATTAGAGTTATAAAAATTTTGTTAAAGATAATTAATTAATTAATTAATTAATTAATATAATTTCAAATTCATTCAAATTCATTCAATTGGTAATTAATGTATGTCTGTTATAAGCAAGAATACACAAACTGGTTTGAAAATGTACGGAGTCTTCTTGAAAATATAACTTTTTGGATGTATAATTAAATCTTTCAAGTGTAGATTCTAATCAATATATATTTTGTTTTTTATTTAAATATAAAAATTAGATATTATTACTTTATGCTCAATTCTATCTCCATTAAATGTTGTCAAAAATCAATGTTATTGTATCAAGAATCAAGAACAAAACTTCATTTCATTCCATTTATTTTACAGTAAATCAATATTATAGTTAAAGTTAGACTAGTATTGTAAACACAATCATGAAATCCAGATCACGAGTAAGGTATTCTTTACAATCGGTTCGTAATTGCTAATTTTCAATCCAGACCATATATAGAGTTTTCCTTTTATTTATTGTCTAGTATTACTTTTCTGTAATAAGATCTCCGAATCATTTTTTGTTGTTGAAGAAGAACAACACTCACTTTCCATAAAGATATCGCTTAAGTTTAAATGTATCTTCAAACTATAGATGGAACGCAAACCCTGATTGGTTGAAGACATTCGGAACCCAAGCCAATAAAATTTGACAACACAATAAGTCACCGGATATGCAGAGCAAATATTTATAGATCAAATAGACGCCGAGACGAGTCATGGGGTAACCGATGTATGAAAATGAAAACGGCGTTGTAATTAAGCGGCGCTACGTGCACAGATAGGGATACAGGCGACGCCGAAGGTCTGCGACAGGACCAAATCCAATCAAATATTATTTGATAGTATCATTAACTATTTGTTCACCAGATATCAATCCTATCATATCAAGAATCGCAATGAAATTTATTTCAGTTCATTTATTTAACAGTAGATAAATACAGATGGCATAGTTATACATATATAAGACACTGTTCATCCAAATCACGATACTAGCTTAACAATTTTTTCCTATTGGTTCCTGACTTATTATGGTGTCAAAATTGTTATAGGTTATGTCCATGATCAATGCAGCTCGTATAATGACGGCTTTGGAAATAAAGCTTTGAAGAATGAATCTATAACTCTTTGTGTTCGAATCTGTTCTTCGATGTTAAGGTCCAAATGGTCATTTATACATACAAACTTCCTGTAAAAAAGATTTATATATCAATATAATTGGAGCAAAAATAATGTTTGAAATATAATCACGCATTGCGATAAAAATGATATACAATCACTGAACAGTTTCAAAAGAACAATGAATGTTTAAAATACAGTGGTCTATATTTTCGCCAAGTGGATTGAAAGTTCCAACTTCTAACTGGAAATTTCAGGCTTATTACAAGCGAAGTCTATTCCATTATATCATACTTTCTTTTCTGATTAATTAATGCACTAGTTTATCATTAAATAGATTTTACGGCCATTTATTTGTCTCCTTACTTGTGCCCAATTTATAGTCGGTGCCCCTCTGGGTCCTTTTATATTAAGATTAACTAGGATTGCGTTCCATGAAAGTTGTTTTCACAGTGCGAAATACAATAATCAACAATAACTCACTTTCGTTTACTTCGTAAAACAATGTTGAGTTGTTGTTCCAACATCGTTGCATTGCCCGTCGCGAGGTAGGCACTATCTTCAAAATTCGCCAATAACGTCGCACTGTTAGTAAATAAAGTGACTGTTTAAAACAGAGAATGACGAATGTACGGTATAAATTTATCAAATGGTATACATAGAATCTTATATTACCGGTTTTGAAAAAAGAAAACATATTTAAACGTTTGCATGATGCTACCTTTCGAAAAATGAAGGTATATAAATTTGCAAATGCCGACCGGTCGGTCGGGCAATGAGTGGACTATTTCGTTTCCGCTCAATAACTAGTGAACCATTTGACACACAGTCTTGAAACTTCATTGGATAATCACCCGATCCTTATTGTTGTAAGGCCTGATGCGTGAAGGTCAATGTCACATTGAATATAAATAAATAAGAAAACTGTTTCTGCTCAATAAGAGGTTCATTTGCCTACAACCTTCAAACTCCATAAGGTGATTTAGTTGGAGACCCATATTGTTTAAGGCGTCAATGCGTAAAAGGTCAAAGCCAAATTGGCATTGAATGTGAAAATCGTTTCAGCTCTATAACTAAATGGAGAGTCATTTGACCCACAACGTTCAAATTTTATACGATGATCACCCGATGTAGACCCCATTTGTTGTATGATGCATGAAGGTCAATGTCACAATGACCTCAATGTCAGGAACATTTAAATGCATACTTACATTGGAAAAAGAACTTTATGTCCAGGCTTTTGCCCCTGAGGTCTCAAAAGATAATGGTAGTATGCGAAAGCATACATCAAATTACGTTCATCACGAACTTTAGACGCTGAAGTTTTGTCCCACTCTTCCGGAAACCTGATTAATAAAAAAAAGTATCACAGATAGAGTAATTTGTGTCATACAAAAACAACCATAATATTTACAAAGAGGATATAATTAAAACACTTTGTCCCCCGATCGAGAACAAGACAAAAGTATGCACGTCGTATGAGGTCAGGGCAAATAATATACCCGCTGATCGATCATGGACAAGAAAAACAATATGACTGCAGGTCGATTTTTGCGTAGGCGTGATTAAATGAGATGTTCTTTAAATGGACAAATAAACAAATGGTAGATAATCCGGTCGTCTATAATCAGTTCGACTTCCTGAAAAATTAACAGAGAATAACTGCCCTATTGGTCATTTTAAAACAACAAACTGAAATCTGGGAATGTAATCGGCCATCCTAAAATAAAATACAAAGGAATGTTCGTTGGAATTTTTAAGAATCATTTATAACAGTATTCTATCTGTGTAAACATGTAACTAAACAACAATGAGATACATCATATTAAACCTTTCTTGTAGCTCATTCATTAGAGATCTGTCTATTATGTAAGGTACATGCGCTGGAACTTGTCGATCAACAGACCCAAACGCTTTGTTGTAAACAGTTGCTGTGTAGATAACAGAAGCTGCAAAAGGCGGCATGGATCGCAACAAATTGTTGTAAGGTTTTTCGTTTGCTCTGCGAGTTGTCTGACAGTCGCCACCATCCCAGTCACATTGTTTTGTGTTGCATTCTGCTTCACATATCCCATTATTAATATTTAATATTTTGCATGTTTTATTGCAATATCCTAGTTTCATATCAGTAAAGCGGATCTGTTTGAAATAATAAAAGGTTAAATGATTCAAATACCAGTTGTCATGGTCAATCGATTAGTAACAATGACAAGCTATATCCTTTCTTATTGTAAAGTAAACCTAACATAAATCTTTAAAGAAATTACATGCAAAGACCTTGCTTTTTCATTTTATGTTTTATTTAGAAGACCAAGTGTTGAAAAAAACATGATAACAGGAATGGGATTCTTGAAATGGTCATGTAACAAAAGAAACTTTATAAGCAATAGAAACAAATACAAAAAGTAAAAACAGTCCGAAAGAATCGTTTTCTTTTGTTTTTGTTGTTGTTGTTGTTGTTGTTTTAGCTTTTGATAGTTACTAGTAACTCGTTAAACTTTGTATTTCATTCTTCCAATCTTGAAACTAGGTAGATTTATAAAAAAAAACACAATTATAAGAAACTCGCAGACACGGTATGTTTGGATATGATAATAAGAGATGATGTAATGAAAAGGTGCAACATCACTCACAACAATAGCACCAGCTTAAACGGTATTCAATGTTCAACACTAAATGAACAAGAATAAATGATAAATTGTATAATGCATAATGTGTGCATTAATGTAAAGTTTTATATTATGATTGCATTTTGTAAAGTATTGAAATGATTAGTGACATATTTCTTTTGTTTCACATTTGCAATCATAGTTTATGTTAAGGCAAACTTTTGTCAAAGTAAGTAACGCCTGTTCTGTTGACAAATTCGTTTATGTGAATGAGATTACATATAAACGAAACCTATAAAAATGATGTCTTAAATAGGTAAACTTTTCATGCAATTTAAACTGTAGAAAAGAGTTGCCTTACCTTGAATCCAGTCTCTTTTGTATAAAAATCTTTCAGCTCCACTTTATTTAGAAATAAAAAGTCATCATTCATGTAAATGAAATGTTTGGACAACCCTGGAATCCGATGAATGTGACTTTCTATTGCCAGAGAATTGAAGGTGGGTAAATGACTTTTATTCTTGAATATTTCCTGAAATGCATGTAGAATATATTTAATTATAATATTGAATAGCGCGAATTCAACATATCACGTTCCTCCTTTTATGTGCATACATTTAGAAAATAAGCATTATTAAGATTTAATCATTGTTATAGCCTATAAAATTGTATGAGCATTTAGCAATGTAATTGTGTTATTGTTAAAACCCTGTATTTAATTATTTAACAATTCGTTTATTATACTTAGGTTGAGAAAAGGCACGGTTTTAAATTATCGTTAAAATGCATATGGAACATGCGGAGAAGAAAGAAAACTTCAGCATAAGGTAGAGAATAATTAATATTTACATTACTTGAAAATGCTACAAATAATATTAATTAATTTAGTTAATCATGTAACCGTTGTGTCCATCCGCTAGACTCATTTTTTAAACTTCTCCGTAACATTTGATTTCGGACACTAGCCTAATCGTCATTTGTCACTCACCGCTTTTAGAAAGTATGTGGCATTAGAAGTCGTACGCTTGCGGAGAGAATGGTAATTACTGAATAGCATGTTAGTTGGGCCGACTGTCGAAATATGAGTAAAATGGATTGAAATTGGCAAAAACAACAACAAACAACAAAAAAAAAACAACAACAAAAAAAAACATAAAAAGGTAATTATTACACCAAAAAGTTAAATTAAAAGAGAATATAGAACAATCATACCGTATGCGTCACAAGCTTAACTCTATGATATTTTAGATTCAGCCATCTCGGGATTTGACCATTGGTCACTATATACACATTACGAAACCAGTCCGCGTTTCTCTCCACTGATCGTAAGGCGTATCGCAAGGTTCCCCAGTCACGGTATCTTTTTGGCATAAAGCTCTTATTTCTGTAAATTGTATTTATAAAGATATTCAAAGTATATATACAACAAGAATAAATTGCCTTATCAAAATTTGTAACTTAGTGCCCTTAACTTTACAGCCAAAATCTTACAAAGTTTTTTTCTAGTGTAATATTCATTGATATACGATGTTAATTGTTTCAAGCAGTTCCCGTGAAGTTCTGTCATAAGGGAATAATAATCCAATATGTATACATGTACAATTCCATTTGTAAAAGTAAATGCGGTTGTTAACCTTGATGCTCTTGATGGTGCAAAGACGACGACGACGAGGATAATTGATGATGATAACGACGGTTAAAATGATGATAACGATAATTATGATGACGATGACGAAAATCATGATGGATATGATAATGGTAAGAGGACGCTGGTGACGATAATGCTTTGCTTACCGTAAGTCAAATCTGATCATTTCATCGATAAATGCAGGGTCTGAACCATTCACCCAGGTAAGAACGAGGTCAACTGGTCCTGAAACCCTAAAATCAGTCAAATTGAATCAGGTATTCAAACCTAAGTTTGAGCAATTCAGAAAAAAACATGTTTTGTTTACACACATGAGTAAAATATGTTGTCTTTAAAATTGTTGCAATTTTCATAATAACATAACATATATATACGTATTTTTATTTATAACATGACAATTCTATATTAATTATTTAAAATTTTACATTAATTAACAGTCAAATAAAGCAATCAAGAGAATTGCATCAAGTTGTTTATTTCTTTCAGAGAGCAGAGCTATATTTATTTCTAAATTTATAAAATTATTAGCGATATTAACGTGTATTCAAAATAATAAACGTACAAATGCAGATATATTTACCCTTGAATATCCGAGTAACCGAATGTTGTGTCCGTTTGACATTCTCTTATTTTGTTTTGTGATGGATAATAACTTTGGTCGAGGCATACCTTAAATATTCCCTGAAATTAAATATTGGACCATACGTAGTAATAATCAAGGATAAGCACATTATCTATTTCAATAGATGAAACGAAAATCTATCTGTTTTGTTAAAAATAATATTATTTACCTTCGCTTAAAAGATAACAGTATCTAATTTCAACTTCCGACATTGAACCGTTTGACTAGCTAGCTAGCGTGCCTGTTGGATTCAGATAAAAACCCTATGCTATTCGGTTTGAATTACAATAAAAACAAGATTTCCATCTGACAGATAGGACGGATATTGTTTTAGATTTTAACTTTCCACGGTAACTTTTAAACAAGAGGGCCATGATGGCCCTGAAGTCGCTCACCTGTATATAGGCCCCCGGAGCGGGGCCAGTTTAAATCCCAGGGCTTTTATTTGAACAAACTTGGAAGACACCCATTAGAAGATGTTTCATGCTAAACATCTAAGGTCTAGCTGGTCAAGTTTTTTCTTTACACATATAGTTAAAAACAATGACACACCTGGGGCAGGGCCAGTTTTGACCCCAGGGCTTTTATTTGAACAAACTTGGTAGACATCCATTAGAGGATGTTTCATGCTAAATTTCTTAGCTCTAGCTCTTTGGGTTCTTTAAAAGAAGATTTTATAAATTTTTACTATATACATATAGGGAAAATCAATGACCCCCTGGGGCGGGGCCAATTTTGACCCCAGGGCTTTTATTTGAACAAACATGGTAGACACCCATTAGAGGATGTTTCATGCTAAATATCTTAGCTCTAGCTCTTTGGGTTCTTTAAAAGAAGATTTTATAAGTTTTTACTATATACATATAGGGAAAATCAATGACCCCCTGGGGCGGGGCCAATTTTGACCCCAGGGCTTTTATTTGAACAAACTTGGTAGACACCCATTAGAGGATGTTTCATGCTAAATATCTTAGCTTTAGATCTTTGGGTTCTTTAAAAAAAGATTTTTTAAGTTTTTACTATATGCATATAGGGAAAATCAATGACCCCCTGGGGCGGGGCCAATTTTGACCCAGGGCTTTTATTTGAACAAACTTGGTAGACACTCACTAGAAGATGTTTCATGCCAAATATCTAAACTCTAGCTTTTTTGGTTTTTTAGAAGAAGATATTTAAAGTTTTTTCTTTTGGTTGCCATGGCAACCAGAGTTCTGCATGGAATTAAATTCTTTGAACACTTTTCAAAGGTGACCACCATTGGAACATTCCTGTGAAGTTTGGTTGAAATTGGCTAAGTGGTTTATGAGAAGATGTCATTTAAAGTAAAAGTTTACGGACGACGGACGGACGGACGACGGACAGACGCCGGACGAAAAGTGATCACAAAAGCTCACCCTGTCATTTTGGGACAGGTGAGCTAAAAAAAAAAAATAATAATCAAAGCACAGAAGGCGCTGAATTTGTTTGGGTCTCAGAATGTCAGAAAGGTGAAGGTTGTGAGATTATAAACCAATTTGTTTTTGTATAGTGCCACCAGTGTTTTAACTGTAGTAAATTGGCTATAAGACTAATTGCAACACTGATAGTCAATTCAATGTTTATTTGACTTAAAAAAAATATATAAAAACATGAGTTGCCTCAACTGGGTTTTGAACTCCAGACCTCTCGTTTCATAAGCGAGCATGCGAACCCCTCGGCCTGACGACCCAAACATATAATAATAATAATAATAATAATAATAATAATAATAATAATAATAATAATAATAATAATGATGATGATGATGATGACTAATAATAATAATAATAATAATAATAATAATAATAAAAACACACAAAAGAAAAGTGTACACCATTGAGATACCTTTCCAAGCATATTCCATAAAACAATAAAACATATGTATGTTAATGTAAATTTAATGAAAATTCCAATATTCCATTTTCGCACAAGCACTCTACATGTATTAACTCTCATTGTCGCAGGCAATTGTTCTTAAATGTAAATCACTATAACTATTATAAAAGTTAACTGATTCACTGATTATATGCGATTAATTGTTTGAAAAAAACACAACTGTATTTGATTTCCAAAATCATTACTACAGCCTTTGTTTATAAATTTCAGGGTGTTAGGTTACGACATATGACACTAGTGTTGAATACATAATACAAAATAACGTTTAACACTAATAATAGTTGTGCAATTATTGATCCCTATCTGCCTAAACGTCCGAAGACACAAAAATGATTAACTGATATACTTAAGACTGTCAATAACTGTTTTATATAGCAAGATCATTTCATTCGATAGGGAACTATTTGTGGAAACGAATATACTAGGACGCTGAAGAAAATTATCTATGATCAATATTAAAAGTACTTCTTCTAAAAAAGGGTGACTTAAATGATATAGAGAGTAAACACATATTTGGAGCGGTTTGTTTGTAAAATTGATTGACGTTTAAAGAGTATTAATGCGTTTTTTGGGAAAATTTTTAAATATCAAAAGGCATTTTTTTCTATATTCAAAAAGAATGGAAAAAAATTTTAATTTTAAAACCAAAACTACCCGTTAATGCATTTAAATATCGACCTTTTTTAAAGTATGTTTTTTTCCCTCTAAAATAAACCGATATTTTCTTGTTGTTTTCTTTATGTACAGAAACCGTTTCTCATAAATATTTTTGATATACTAAAGCATTTTCTTCGAGTCTATTTGCAGTATAATTAAGTAATAAACATTGTACATATATAGGGATGTTTAATGCTGCTATCGACAATTTCAATACTTATTGGCCCTGTTGTCCTTGTTAGTTTGTCATTTTCCCATTTTGTTATATCCAATCTTCCTTCAAGATTTTTTACTTCCTCTATATGGTTAAGCAATTCATTCCTTGAAACTTCAATGTGCCTACCTTCTATACCTATTTCGCAAACAGATCTGGCCAGATAAACTCTCAGTCAGTTGTTTATTTGCAGAACTCATTTCAAGAAAAATTTCAGCAAAATCACGTGTCTCATTTCGTATGAAACATTTTGTTTCCGTTTCCGGTGTCTATGGTATAGGTGTAAAATGTTCATAAATTTTTTGAGCTGGGACTAATTATTCACCCTTTAAAAATTGTTTAATAAGTTCTTTCTCCTTAGCTTTCTCTTAATGCTCTTCCTTTAATTAGCTATTTAATCTTTTAGACATTCTTTTTTTTTGTCTTTTTCACATATCCTGTTAGTGTCCCTTTATCTTTCATATTTTTTTCCGCAAACTCTGGGGACATTCAATTCTTCGAACAAAGAAAAGAGCTTAGGATACTTCAGCTGTAACGGTTCAGTATAATTCTTTGGTATTGAAAAGAAGATTTTAAGAATCTTTGATCTGCTTTAGTATAAAGTCATGTGAAACATTGCTTGTGTTATTTATAAACATGGCTGCAACAATTGAAATTGTCTTTCAATTTGAGAGACATGGAAATTGGGAAAGAAATGTTTGTAGTGTCCGTGTGTATGCCAGCTTATTGGTCTGTCGCCCGTTTTATTTCCGCTTTAAACGTCTCACATATCAACTACATCTCATATTAACTACATTTAAACTTTAATTGCTTGTATTTTAGGTTCAATCTATTTGCAAAAAAATTTGGTATTGGGCTTTTTGAAAAAAAGAAAGAGTGGATAACAGAAACGTATCCAGTGAATTTTTATTTCTCCTGTAGGTGTGCGGGGAACTGGATTATTACTGTCATTGCTGACAACTTTTGCCAAATGCAGATAAATACAAAGGGTAAAATTTTTGTGTAACACATTTGTCTTTCTATCTAAAGTCAACGAGTATGAACTTTTGGTAAAGCGCATATTTTGTAGTGTACATGTTGATAATATCTTGACATTCACGCCAAAAAAAAAAGATATCGTGACTAGGAAGCTTGTGGTGTGCCGTACGTTCAGTGAAGGTGAATGCTGCAAGGTTTTGCCACTTTATCATCATAGCTTGTGAATGTTATAACAAAGACTTCAAGAGCAAATATTTCACAATTAATTTAGGTTTGCAATACTTGCTGTTTTGTTCTTTTTTCATGAAGCTGTCTTTCTTTAGAGTGATTGCTAAAAGAATTACTTTATTGTTGTTTTTTCCTTAGATCTATTCTTAAATTATTTTGTAAAAAATGCCCTATTCTGATATTTTGAGTAAATTTAATACAGTAATAGATTTATTCTTCAAAACTCTATTTTCCAAACACGATCACTATTTGAGGTGCAAGGGGTGTCCTAGACCGAGTGGTCGTTGACTTCAAACCACTTGCCCCTCACCACCGTGAGTTCGAATCCAAAATGAAATTTGGATTCTTTCATGTGAGGAAGCTATCTAGATAGAACGTTGGTGGTTCTACTCAGTATCCCGTTCGTGCCTGATATAATGCACGGAAAGGCAACGCCATCTTCCTCCGCCATTAAAGCTGGAACGTCGCAATATGCCCTATACTGTGTCGATGTGATGTAAAACCCTATCAAACAAACAATCCAAATTCGACCTGCAGTGATCATTGACAATGTCTTAAATCTTGTAGGGATAAAGAAAAACAATTTGTGAAGTTAATATATTGTTTATTTATTGTAAGACTACTAACGGTGTTTCATTAATTTACTGTAAAAATAAGTGGAATAATATAATTTTTTCTTCGTAACTCTTGGCACATTTGGATTAATTTCTGACATTTTTTAGCAATATACAAATTGATGTTTATCAAATAACTCCAACAAATAAATCCTGATTTTACACTTACTTCTGAGCATCTTATTACGTATATCAAGAAGAAAAGACGAACAAAATGCCACAAAATGAAAGAAAAATTGTCTGGCTAGAACTTGAAGAGTTTATCTTTGAAATAAAATTTGATTTTTTTTTAAATTTATTATGATTAAAGGTAATTGGTCTATGTAAGATATTCATTTATTTTATTGTTAAAATGATAAAACCGCAACATTTTGATCAAAATTTTGGCTATCTTTGTACTAAAATAATTATTATGATATCCATTTGCTGTAAAAATTATTGGACTTAAATGAATATTTCTTCGCCATTCTAGACAAAATAGGATTTATTTCTGACAATTGTATAAGATATACAGTCACATGTTGATAATTATCAATTACTTCTAGAGATATACTTGTAGTAATATTTTAAGGGATATACAAACACACATAGTTTTACAATCAACTACTATCTAGAGAAATACAAACATACATTATAATAAAGTAATACACACAGCTACTTTCTAGATATATACAATTATACATAGCAATACACTCAGCTACTTGTAGAGATATACAAAGATTCGTATAGATATATAAACATTCATATATTGTTAACCTATGTTTGTATTAGAAAATGAAGGTTTATATTGAAATAAACTGTGGATTGGAATTGTTCGAGTTTTGTGCCGATTGAAGTTTTTATATCTTTTTGTGGGATTTTCCTAATTTAATAGGGTTTTAGTTGCGTGCTTAGATGCCTCACACCTACGTGGATTTTTGTTAGAAGTGTTCCAAGTTGAATGCATCTAAGATTCATCATAGTTTTCATTTAATTTTTCATTTTGTTCTCTCAAAATATACACCTCCAACATATATGAAAAGTCTTCGGATCCAATCTTTGAATGCATTCTTATAGTCTATTCATTATAACAGATTTACCAATATTGCACTGTAGACATTTAGTGCGATGACGCGTTGTCATGCAGTAATCTGATATTGGCAAAACCTGTTGCAGGTCTTTGTTTTCGAAAATATATGTTTAGTTTTCGAGGAACTAATCTTTTGTTTGCCTACGGAACAGCAACCTTAAAGGCGGGACAAAATGTTTCGTCAAAATCCTTTAATACACGCAGTACACTACATAGTTGCATTTTTACAGCATCCACAGGCAAACGCATACTAACACATTTGCATACTTTAATTTTTTCTTAAAGTTATATCTATTTATAGTTTACTAGAATACAAATTATTCCTGAAATTAAAACCTTCCTACTTTAAGCCGTTCCATATCTATCAAAACATTTAGAAAAATTAAGAAAATATTAATTCTAGGACAAAATATGTCAGACATTTTCACAGGAGTTTATATAATCGGTCACTCATTTTTGTCACCTGCACCTGAAACATCAATTCATAACTTCGAAAGCTCTCTTTTTTTACGGTTTACTACACTTTTTTTTATGTTTTCGAAAATCGTATCCTTATAGAGTAGTGTGTTGAATTCCATAAGGCTGGCAAGTCGGTCGAAAGCTTGTGCTGAGTATTTAAATTTAGATGTTGAATAAGGTTCATCCGGATCGTCAAAAACATCAAAGTCACCGAAATCTATCTCTTCCTTCGTTTCTCTGAGAAAGCCTAGAAATCGGATAAAAAACAAGTCATTTTTTTCAATGCATGTGTATTTAATATTTTATGGAGAATAGATTGTATAGGCTGTGAGTATGAAAACCAATGCAAAAATAAAACATTAAAAACTCACGGACTAAATTCATTAGGTATATTATATTAATGACAAACTGTGAAAAGGGAAGTGTGTCCAAAAACCTTAGCAGTAGACTACTAAATTTACAATGTAAGAATTTTAATCGATAATACCTGATGATATCACATGTTTACAAGCACCATGCAACGTGTTTTTGTATTTTTTTCTGTTAAAATCATCGCAACTTCTTACGTCAAGTGTTTATTTTCTGATGAAAACACTCTCAAACGTTCATTTTTATCATTTCAGGCACATACATGTTCTAATTCAATAAGCACCATAATGCATTATATAAATTTATGTTTCGACGTGCATTTCTATAGAACTGTTTATTTATCAGTATGCATCTAGGCCTTGCTTGACTTTGTGCAACATATATAAGTTTTCAGATCATGTTTATGTTAATAATAAGTAGACAACACTTCATCATGTGAAATAGCAGCAGTCATACATCATTATCTTGAATGCCATTAGTTCAGATAATAGTGATAAATAAACCCATTTCACCTGGTGATTTTAACTTCCTGAATTCATTGTTGATGAGAATGAAATGCATGACAATCGGACAAGTATGATCATCAGGGTTTTCAAAGACATAACATTCCTTATATCCTTCTTTACCAATTTCAGGAGTGTTGATGTCAGGAAAGGGAATCTCATGAAGTTTTGCCCACTCAGCGGCTAGTCGTAGTTCCTATAGGATATAATGAAGCATATAAAATAACAAGGAACTGGTTGTTTTAAATGACCGACTGCTCATACACAATTTATAAGGCATACTGTTGATAATATATTTTCCAATTATTTACAAAGTCGTATTAGAAATTTTATTCCAACGTATTTATAGATAAGGCCAAAAGTTCATTTTTTTCAAGATTGATTTGTAGCGACTTATAAAGTGCCTTTCATTTTCTTTGACTTAAGGCCGTTATCACGGGTATGTGTCTTATCATACTTATATAGAAAACGAGCATACAATACAATGTCTTTAATTTAAAATAATGAAATGAAGGACGATTCACAAAGTTAAATTTCATACTAACTAGTTGTAGAATATTATTTTTTTCTTTTGTTTTGTTTCACGAAGCACTTAAGCATTTTCTTCTTAAATGTAGGTTATTTATAAACATTGCTTAAAGGCAATAACTAAAAAAATAAGAAGTGAAGAGAACCAGTTCTTGTGCACTGTACTTCTTCTTCATGAGGTCTATCATCCTATGAAAATAATCAAGTCCATAGCTTTTATAGTTGAAGAGAAATGGCCCGGACAAAATTAAAGTATGAAAATTAACCAAGGGCAATAACTCAAAAGCCATGGAGTACCGGTGTTTGTGTAATGCACTTTATCTGGATGAGACATATCATCCTATGAAGTTTCATCTTCAAAGCTTTTATAGTTAAGGAGAAATGGCCCGGACAAAAGTAAAGTATGAAAATTAAAAAGGGCAATAACTTAAAGAAGTGCTGAGTACCAGTTTTTGTGCATCGCACTTCTGGTTATTGTAAAAAAATGCATACTTAGTTTGAAGTCAATCCGACTTATAGTGACTAAGTTATGGTGCGGACAAGCTTTAGGGGACGCCGACAAAAGTAACCCCTATACGACACAAAAACTGTGAAATAGAATATATATTGTTATGCAACATTTTAACATGTTATATTCAATGTTCAATTAAATTCCTTTCAAGAAACCGCAAGAAGGTTATGAAAACAGTATATTATTACAAAATATATTTTATCAGATATAGCTTAATATACTTTAAATATCGCTAAAAAGTCCTAAATTGAATTCAAATTGTATTTTAACCATCGAAGAAAATTTCTTGTGATAAAAAACTGAACTGTAAATGGGTCTGCTTGGTCACGTTTTCTTGCACTGAAATCAAATGACAGGATGAGATCAACCTCACGTTCTGGTCGTAGTATTAGAGGAAACGGAGAGTTGAATGCCAAGCCAGCGTCCACTACATACATCTTCTCCGTATCTGTGGGGTTCATTTCATGCAACTCCTCAAACAGTCCTTCAGCTTGAAATGATAAGAAAAGGTGCTGAATCACACCATCTAAAAGTGGGTTGTTCTAAAACGGTCTTTGAGTATATAAGATATTGATAAAAGCAATAAAAATGTATCATTTGTATATTTCTTTTTAAAAATTTTGAAAAAGAATTCTAAAAAAAAATCTGATTTAGTAATGAACATTATGTGATTAATCATAATATTTTGTTTTGGAACAATTTATAATCTGGTATTTAAATGTTTATTATATTGGATCAGGTATGTCTGATACTAAATGTTGTCAGCATATTTATTTATTGTATTAAAGACTTTCAGTTTCAGACTAATTCACTTTACAGATCAGTCATTACTTTGTTTAACAAAACGCTATTTAAGGCTAAAATTTACATTATCATAACACAATATTATGACATATTGACAAAACATAAAGGGTGTAAAAATAAAACTCTTTCTTACAAAGTATAAAGCTATATAGGGAAGTGTATATCAAGAATAGTATTTGTTTGCGTCGCATAACAAATTATATTCCATAAGTTCCTGAAATGACCAAATTTCGACCTATAGGAGGCGTACGTGAAATCTGTGTTTGTGTAAATTATCAATAACAAAAAATAGCAGTATGTCCATGTTTTCATATTCGCGTATACCTCTTGCCCCAACACTGACAGGGACACATTTTGTGCAAACTAATCTTTGCTGCGTTCATTTGAATATAAAAACCCAATATGGATGTACTATTTTTAAAATGTTATATAATATTTCACAGACACAGCTTTACACTCTGAAAAATAAACCATTTCAACACAGCTTTAAAGAGGTTTTCACAAAACTAGATATATTTTCACATATTTCCTATTTTTCGCAGCAAAGTGATTTAAAATTTATTGGAAAAGAAAGAAAATGTCTTAAAATGATAATAAAACAAAAATATACATTATGTATAAAAATATTTAAAAATGAAGGAATATATTTATCTTTCATAACATTTATAACTAGTTGTTTTATATTAAGAGAATTTTTTTTAGACAAAACCACACACATATTCATGTTATATACTTGTCAATACAAATGCATTGTGTATCTCAATTACTTACTTGATTCAATGGCTGCAAAAAGGTTTCCATCCGGTCCTATTAAACAATTATATACAGTACATTAATTCATTTTGATCCATCTAGTCAAACATTATTCTAGCCATGCTTAATTGCTATATTTTAAACAAGTCATACCTTTTCGCAGAATATTGATTCAATTACACTAAATAACAATATATTAGTCATTCCAGTCATACTTAATGAAACTATATAGTTAATCAGTCTTACCAAATTGCAATGCATATATATTATTCCAGTTATACTTAATCGTAACATATATATGTTATTCAAGTCAGTATATTAATCAAGTCTTATCAAATTGCAATACTCTTTTTCTAGTCATAACAAATCTTGAATCTTGAAACAGAGAAAAAAATTAATTGGCAGCTAAAAAGGTGCATTGATTATACATTTGATTTTGTTATATTTTAGAAACGCGCTAGGAATTATATATTCTTAATAACTGATTTGCATTATACAGACAGACGTCCCTTTGTTAATAAGCAAAGACTATTTATTTAATTTACGGCGATCATCATTTGTTATATGTTCAAGCATATTGAATTATAATTATGTATGGTCAATACGAAACACAAAGTCAACTTGTAAATTCTTCAACTTTCATTTTGAACGTAAAGTTGAACTGTCAACTTAGACAGACATGATTAATTTTGATCATTTCTTGGTTCACAGTCCAAGTCGGACTTAGGTTAGTAATGCCCAAACTTAAGCAGCCATACAATATTCAAAATTAACAATTTGATGTTATGTGATAAACTTTATTGAACCATTTTTGCTTGCTATTTGATAACTGATTGATTCAAATACCTTTCAGATTTAAAGCAACAGTCAGTTGAATTCGTGGAAGCTTGTAGTTTTAGTTTACATTGAAAACTATACAAACTGATTAAAGGTGAATGGGTGTGAGATATACCACACTATTATTCCTTGTCATCTGTTTGGAAACTACATTTTTTGTGTTGAATGAACATTATATAATTGATTTGTGACTATTTTATCTTTTAAAATGCTTATTATATTCTTCTCTCTTTCTTTTTCAAGCTGCCTGGTTATTTAATATTGTTTGCTAAAAACACAAAAAGCCATAAGAATTGGCAATATATAAAAGCGTATGTACAGAACATTTTATCATGTGACTTTCTATCTAGAAAAGGATAAACAAAGGACAAGAGACACTGGATAGAGATAGTAATTGTTAGGATGTGAGCCGAATATATCGCTTATCTGAAACCATTTTAATTGCCAACCAATTATAGGTTCTCGAGTCAACTCAATGTCCAAAATGTCAACTGATCAAACATACCCACTTTTTTCTAAAATTTTAAATGATAAAGATGAATATTGGGCATAAATTCCTCACATCAAGTCATTAGCGATTTTAATGCTCAAATAATGCGAGATATAAATGTTGTTTCCTTCCTTATAACTTTAGGTGGAAACGTATTGCAAGCTTACGACTTTAGTATTATGATAATGGATGCATTTAAATCCTCGAAACTTATAAGTCTAAGGTATACCCTATGATAAAACCTTACCGTACTTAAAATAATAAGCGGAGAAATGATAAATGCTGATAATAATATGTGATAAATCCAATCGTTGTTTGTGTAACGATTGTTCTATTTTGCCTAGATTTTTTAACGATATTTACACATGTAGTGGTTTTATACCTAAATTGTCGATAAGTTAAATTGTAAACAAATATGTTATCTTGAGTTTAAATGTATAGATTAATCTTATAAAAACATAAAAATTAAATAATTAGATTTAACAACTTACTCGTAGCAATTATTTGGTAGAACGGGCAAATTTTTATCATTTCTAAAATATCAAAACAATTCGTCCTTAAAATCTTCGAACTCAATGCCATTCGTACCAATATTCGACCCGTTATCAATATCTCTTGAATGCTTCATTTCTTCAACTTCAGTAACCGATTATTATTAAATATAACAACATTATTGGGTATAAATACGAGCGTAGAGCTCAAAGCTGCGGACAGTGAGTCTCTGTCCAGCTGCCGAAGTATCAACACCACAGAAAGAATTAATTAATATTTTAGATTAATTACTTGGATTCTTGTGCCTGCACTAATTACGAAGCTTATCATGTGCATCAATTCAACATTGCGTTAGGTGTAATTGTTATTACTAAAGTATTGAAAACTCGATATCCAAGTGGTTTTTCTATATATTAAATAGCCTAAATAAGTGTCATCCCCAATTTTATATAAAGTTCAAGTAAAGCAGATCAAATATAAAAGCACGTAACTGTTATAAACAATAGTTAATTAAACTTGATTCCAAAGTTTGAATGAATCATTTTATAATCATTTGAAACCAATCAACTGGCAAAGTAGCCATGAGACTAATTATATATATAACAGCTAGCTCGTGCACGTTACATTTGCAAGATCTTAGGACACCGCTTTTACATAAATACTAAGACTAGAGGCATTCCAAGTAAATTAAGCTACAAGCTTTTTCTGTTATACAAAACATACCACCTTCCCCTAAGTCAAAAATTGAATGATTTCGACATTAAAATAGGAAACAAAGCTTTATCTATTAATTCTAAATGGCTATTAAAATGTTATATAAAAATCGCGTGAATAAAATAAAATCATATGAAGGAAAAGAACCATGTCTTACTTATTTTTGTAGATGGTCGGTATTTCTGCAGTTGAAGACCACGCATGAAGTTATTTACAACAGCCGCCCTGTGTTGAATATCATTAGTGAACCTGTCTAGAGAAGGGTGTTCCATTATCCTCTCAATTCTTGTTTTTCTCTTATCACCTCTCGAGGTTGTCTCCGCTTCTGGTTCGAGGTATTTTTCTACTTCTGATTCTGTTGAGATTGGAAAGAAACTGATCTACTTTTTTCTCCTCATAAAGGATACAACCAAAATACGATTTCAATTAAAAATATAGATATAAATCTTTGTAAAAAGGAATAAATTCAACTGAAAATCTTTTAAAATACCAATAAAAGTTCTTTCTTCCAGTACGTTTGTGGCCTCCTGGTTAGTTTGGATGAACCGATATAACAAAATGCAGAACGCGCTTCCCCAGATACCTGAAATCGATTTAACGTAAACGTACAATGAAACAAGGAACGCTGGATACGAAGAAAACAGCAATTTACGCAGAAAGATTTAAACTCATAAAATGGATCACTAACTTGAACACATGAGTTGAAGAATGAAAAGACTTTTGCCAAAACTGACTAATATTCTTATACAAATTTAGAACATATTTTAAAACATGCCTTTGTTATGTATAAGAAATAGAAAGTAGAAAGAAATTAAATTTTGCATCAACAGCATTGGGGTCGGTTTGGCGTCACTTACTGCGCATGTGCGAGATAATTTTGGATTATAGTTTGAATGGCATTACACAATCTATTGTTGGTTAGATACGTTATCAAGTAGTGTGTATTATATGAAACTCGTCTAAACAGATCGATGCGTCTATATTTTATGATAAACTTCTGGGTGGTATCTATGACTATCAGAATAAAGGTTCTATCTGTATATGCGGTGACTTTAACAGCCGATGTGGGGAGGAATATGACTTTATTGAAGGTGTTGACTGTATACCTAGTCGAAATATAATTGACTATACATGTAATGAATATGGTGATGTTTTAATTGATTTTTTAATTAGTGCAAACTTTTGTATCTTAAATGGTAGAAATTGTGTTGGAAATGACTTTACTTGCATTAAACCACAAGGTTGTTCAGTGGTCGACTATTGTCTTGTTAGTCATGATGATTTGTATATGTATTCTGATTTTAAAGTTGTACGTTCTTCAGATTTAGTAAATTATGCAAATTTTGTACAACCAATTGGAGTTCCCGACCATTCTCTTTTGCAGTGGAATATTCTTTATAATTTTTCAAGAGTTGATTCAAAGAATAATCATGAAATACATGAAACTAAGTTTGATTTCAAAAATATTCCAGGTAACTTTTTACAAGATCAAAAAGTAGTATCGGACTTATTTGAGTCAGTCCGACAGTTGGAACAAGGGCTACGAACACAGTGTGATATTGACAATGCATACGAGACACTCTGTAATACTATTAAAAATGATATGCATGATAAACTGTCTTGTAAACGTTTTGTTTTAAACAGTTCTCAAATGAATACAAAGAGAAGGGTCGGGAAATCATGGTGGAATGATGATTTAAGTTTGTTATGGAACAATGTTTGTAAATCAGAAAAAGACTGTCTATGTTGTAAATCTAACGGTAGAAGGAAAGAGCTGAATTGTATACAGTCGACATTGTATTAAGAGACCACTCAAGGGACTGCCAAAAAGTGGTATCTTGATAAAGTGGTCTCTCAATAGAATTCTGGAAAATTCGAGACTTTATTATATTACAAGTCATAGATATAATAACATCTTTTTACAATAACAAAAACTGTACAATATTTTATAATCATTATGTATTACAGTTTCATAATTACATTTATGCCTTTTGTTTAAAAAAGTCATCAACATGTGTTCGTTTTTTTTTTTTTTTAGTAGAATTTGTGTACAAATGTGATCTACACTCATAATACTATTAACAGGTCATTTTGACCTTGAAACAAAGCATATTGTCATATATTATTAATATGTTCATACACATCTATACACATCCTGCTAAACATGCTTTCAAATCATCAGCCCAGACCTCTAGATAATTTTTCATGCAATGAGTTTTAAAGTTCTTGATTTTTTCAGCAATTAGTTTTCACACTACCCCGATTTCAAAACATTAAAGTTTGAGAGATCTTAGATTATCATCATATATTTTTGGATTATTTTTTTTTGTCGAAGGGTCATATTTAATGGGGTACTACATGTATTTCATAAAGCATCAGATGAGCACCTAGATCTACACCATCAGCAATGAAAGGCTGTAATGTTTAGTCCACTACGTTTCACGATTTTATTTTGACTACAAACGATGGCATTTGCTATTTACTCAGACTCAATTCCATGCACGATTTCCTCATTCAATTTATCCGGTATTATTAGTTGTCTGTCATTTTTTGGCTCGTTCGTTCGTCATTTTCGATTTGATTTTCTGGAAGGGGGGTCACTCTGAGCACATGACAAAACTGTGCCAATGCGGTGTTGTGATACGTTATTGCTCTAACAAAATATGTCACAATAAATATTACTATCGGAAAACTGTTTCTTTCTTTCCGATTTTGAAACGATTGCAATTGTTATTAATTTCGTTTTTAAACGACAATTATTTGTGACGGTCTAATTGACGGCCGTTTAATAGATACTTAAAGACCAATGACCATGACAAATATTTGTTTGTTCAAACCTACTCGCTAATTACACAAGTGAGAATGTCCGTAGGGACGATTGTTTGTCAGGGCCGTTTAATAGATACTTTAACACTGAATTTTGTACATTTGGGCTGACATTTAGTGGCCGCTGGCCGCGATATAAAATCGTCGTTTAATGGAATTAACTTAATTATATAGTAAAAATCACCGGGAGGGATTTTATGCGGCTGCTTAATAAAAATGTCGCTCAATAAAGGTGGACGCAAGTACGATGCCGACTGTATATAGAAACTGTAGAAAACTTTTTGATAGGAAGGTACAAAAAACTAAAAGAAAATACTGGTTCCAACAGCAGGGAGAACTACTTAACTATGTAGAATGTGACCAAAACAGGTTTTGGAAAACAATTGGTAAAGTTGGTATATCTAAAACAAAAACACACAACATTCCATTTGAGTTTGTTGATGACAAAGGAGTACTAGTTACAGATCAAGACAAAGTTTTAGTTTATTGGAAAGATAGTTTTAAAGATCTCTTGAATGGTTCCTCTGCTGATGGATCTAGTGTTTATCGCCAAAGAGACATTCAGACAGATCATAACATTTATATCCCACAGCTAGACAATAATATTTCAGTAAATGAAGTAAAAAAAGCCATAGATAAAGCTGATTTCCGTAAAGCTTGTGGCGCCCCACTGTGTTCCTCAGATGTATGTCTTATGTTGTTTCATACTGTTTTGGTGACACTTTTGCTTGTGTCCCTTGTTGTTTTCTCGTCTACGGTAAGTATCTTCCCCATTGCCTCTAGTTTTTATTTCTTTGATTACTCCCCACCCCCTCCCCCCGGTCTCCTGTCCCCTTCCCCTTTGTGGGCCTATTTTTATTTTCTTTGAATTCCTAATCAGTTACAAATTAATTATCATTTAATGATTAACCTGTCCGTGCTCTGTCTTTGCCCTGTCCTGTTTTTGTTTGGGGTCCCCCTGGGCTCCTTGCCATTGGTTCTTGTTGCTGGGTCATGTGGGGGTTGCGTTCATTGAACGCCGCCTTTCCTTGTTGATCTTGTTTATCATATTTGATAACAAACCATATGAAGCTTTTAAAAATGATACTGCAGTTTCATTCTTGCATGTACTGTTTAATGTATGTTTTGAAACTGGTCAAATACCTAAAGACTGAGGAAAAGGCATTATTAATCCCATCCCAAAATCTAATACAACAGATCCTTTGAATCCGTTAAATTATAGGGGTATAACTTTAGCACCTACTATGTACAAGCTATATTGCTCAGTTATTAACGAACGGTTATCATCATGGTTAGAGGATAACTCCAAATTGGTAGATGAGCAAAATGGCTTTCGTAAGAAGCGTAGTACTGGGGACCATTTATCAAGTATCACATCTATTATAGAAACTAGATTAAAAAAGAAACTCAGCACTTTTACTGCGTTTATAGATTTTAAAAAGGCTTATGACACAGTTGACCGTTCAATATTATGGGAACATTTATTTAAGATGGGATTGAATTGTAAAATGTTAAATGTTATTAAGTCTCTATATTCTTGTGTAAGTTCATGTATAAGACTGAATGGTTACACTTCAAAGTGGTTTGATGTTAATTTGGGATTACTTCAAGGATGCATTTTATCCCCTGTGTTATTTAACTGCTATATAAATGATCTGGCTGTTAACATAAAGTCTCTAGGTCTAGGAATAGAACTTGAAGAGGGTAAATTCTTATCAATTTTATTATATGCTGATGATGTAGTACTTTTGGCAAAAAATGAGCAGGATTTACAAGCCATGTTAGGTATATTATTTATATGGTGTAATACAAATCATATGACAATCAATGTAAAGAAAAGTAATATTGTACATTTTCGAAGCTTATCGACACCAAGAACATCGTTTCCATTCAAGTGTGGAACTGATAGTTTAAATGTCACTGATAGCTATGTCTATCTTGGGTTGGCTCTTAATGAGTTTCTTGACTATAACTTTACAGCAAAATTTGTTGCTAAAAAAAAGTGATCCCTCGGAAGCATTAATCACAACAAAATTACATAAGAATTGCAGACTCGGTTTGATTGAGTCTGTACATGAGGGATAATGAATAAGTGCAACATCCCTCACGCCCCCTAGCACCGGCTTGAGCAGTACTCAATTCTCAACACTCAATAGTGCTGGCATCAATGATCCCGAAGGACCAGAAAAATATAACAACACTGAAGTGTAGTACGGGGCAACTTTTTACAGCTGCCACACAGCACTTGACACCTGCTGTTGTGAAGTATAAAAATCTGGAAACAAAGTGATCCCTCGGAAGCATTAATCACAAACAAATTACATAAGAATTGCAGACCCGGTTTGATTGAGACTGTACATGAGGGATAATGAATAAGTGCAACATCCCTCACGCCCCCTAGCACCGGCTGAGCAGTACTCAATTCTCAACACTCAATAGTGCTGGCATCAATGATCCCGAAGGACCAGAAAAATATAACAACACTGATAAGGCAGCAAGCAGGGCTCTTGGACTTATTATTGCAAAATTTAAGCAACTTGGAGGTATGCCTTTCAATGTATTTAAAAAATTGTATGATTCCATTGTTTGGCCTGTTATGGGTTATAGTGCTGCTATTTGGGGTACAAAAAAGTACAAATGTATTGAAGCAGTACAGAACCGGGCAATGAGGTTTTTCTTAGGAACAGGCAAGTGTGTGGCGAGTACTTGGTGTCGATCTGCAAGTATGAACAGTATGAGAATAAATTGTGAAGTAAATATGTACTGTTTTAAGCAGGCGGGTAGAACTTGTAAGAACTGGTATTTTAGAGTAAAAGAATTTTTTGAGAAATATAACTGTGGTGAATTTTTAGTTCTTAATAATGTTTTAAATAAAAATTGTTTGAAGGAAAGGCTAACCAGTTCATATCTGGATGAGTATTTGGATGAATGGATTGAGTCACTACATACAATAAATAGTAGTTCTGGGCAAGGGGGAAATAAATTGAGGACTTACAGAACCTTTAAGTTTAGTTATGAAACAGAAGCATATGTAACTGCTATCCTGCCGAATAAGCATAGAGCAGCATTTGCAAAGTTTCGATGTGGGGTAGCCCCTATTAGACTCGAAACTGGCAGATATGAAAGGTTAGCTTTAAACCAAAGAATTTGTCCAATCTGTAAAACTGGCAATGTAGATGAAAATCATGTTATTTTGTATTGTCCAAGGTATGAGGATATTAGGAAAGATTTATTTGCCAAAGCAGTTTAAGGCTGTCTGATGACAATAAACTGTCGTTCATTTTTTCCAATACTGAAATTGTAAAGTGTGCTGCAAAATCCCGTTTCAATATTCTTAAAAGTAGAACTAAATGGTTGTATTCTCTTATTAGGTTACTTTTTAATTATTAAACATTTTATCCAACAAATATGGGGTCTTACATTATATTATTGAGAAATTGTACTAATCTGTGTATTAATAATCCTGATTTTAAGGTTGGTAATATTTAATACTTTTATTTATCATTAGACAAGGGTAATTGTAAACTCTCGAGGTCTCTTGAAATGGTAAACATACTCATATTTAATAATTAGTAACTGATCGTTTTTATTTTATTTTTAGGCAAAGACATTATATGTACAGTCACTTAAATGTGACTTATGTTTTATTTTTACTCGTATAGGTTTTTATCTTTCCAATGATGCGAAATAATTTTATTCACATGATTTTATAGTTTAAGAATCTATTGCTATTCAGTGTAATTTTACGGGTTTAAGGAAGAGAACATTCTAAGGATTTTTACTGTAAAGCAATAATACCAGAAACACTTTAAGTATTTTAGAACAAGATTAGCAATAGTTTCTTATTTTAGCAATTTTAAATTGTAATATGCATATGAATATGGAATGAAAAGAGAGGTAACTCTGTAAGTGACATTGGACATTCTTGCAGAGTTGCCTCCCTTCCATTAGATTAAAATTTTATAGTCTCTTGTAATTCTGATAAGAATGGCCGTACATAAATAACTTTTACTTTGTAAAATTATATCATTGAATTGTTTTATGTTGTTATGTATGGATGAGACTCAAATAAAGAATATATATATATGATAATATAATTGATCTTATTGGACGGGTTTTACAACAAAGGGGTAAAGAATACGAACAAAGGTGTATTGTTAGTTAAATTATTTATATTAAACTTGTATTTCAATAATGACAAAAGGAGATTATTTAGGAATGTTGATAAAAAAGTTAAGATAATGGTTGCTTTTGAAGGAAATAAAATCGAATTTTTGTACCGGTAATTTTTTATAAAACACCGTGATTATCATGTCAAATTTTAATAAAATAAAAGCTGAAGGATTTGTTGCTGAGTAGGGTCCTCCTGTAATATATGTAATAGTCAATTAGAAACTCGGCATAATTCTTTCTTAATTTCTTTCTCAGATACGACAACACGTCATTAGCAGCATGAGCATAAGCTTCGTCAAAAGTGTTTTGATCCGTGTAATTGTTTAGTCTTTCTTTAAATTGTTCTATACGAGACTGGCTCAAAGGCTTAAGAAGTTTTCTATTCCAGACGTCGCGGCATCTGTGTTCTTCCTCGAGCTCTTCTTTGAGACGCTTACCAGGGGCCCCCCGGGATAAAGATTTTCTCGTAACGCTCATATTGTTATTCGCTAATTCCTCTTCATCATTATTATGATGTTCATCATCATCATTATCATCATCATTATCATCATCATCACCATCATCAGCATCATCATCATCATCATCATCATTAGACTCAACATCACCAGTTTAAGACAAGTACCCTTTACCATGTTATTGATTTTCCAGCATTGTATCCATATTTATTTGTTTTCTTAGCATATTTTCTTGAATGTTCACCTCAAAAATGTCACTACGTAAACGATCATTTTCCAAAGTGGTCGATTTCTGGTTTACCACCAAATAGCCATATGATCTAGTTGTCGCTTGTTCAAATCGTTTTATGAAAACGGCACTGGATTTTAGGGAAATTCTTTTCGCCAATATTGACACCTGCTGTCTGACTATAGGATTATTGAATAATACCAAATACTGCGTATTCAAAGCTATATCCCTACAGGCCTGTTCTTAAGGAAATAAATTCTGGGTGAGGTAGATAATGGATATGCTCATGTGATAACAACCTTTTGTAAAAAGATCGGCGAATCTTTGGTCACATTTTACTTCAGTCATCAAATCATCAAACACAATAAGATTTCTGTTACCAACGTCGATGTACTCAAGGTAATCTGGATTACCTTGAACAAATTCTATCCAGGGAATTGTACGCTGAAGTTCATCGTACAGAGTTTGCCATTGTCCGAAAGGCCTAACGAATATTTTGATTCACTTGGAAAAGGCCCCGAAAGTTATGACGTTAGCTTTGAGAAGATACTTAAGAAGGAAATCTCTTGTATAATGGACGACTTCAGAGTTTTTCATCAGAAGTGTGTGGGCTCTACTGCGCATACTACGTCATAAAACCATATCAGGGACAAATTATGAAAACCATCATCCAAGAATTTAATCCATGTCAGAAGAGGCACAATGATCGCTTAACCCATTACTTTATTAGCGTTTTGTGAAAAATGGCTGTTTTCATTGAAAAGTCTCCCGTTACAAGTTCAAATTGCTATAAAACTATAAAAAAACTGCTTTAATACTAATCAAACTTGGCACAAGTGTTGAATAGACCATTGCCTTTGCAACAAGATGCACATGCTTAAATTTCCTGTTACCATGGCAACGAGGGGACATCTCAAAATTTCCAAAAATCACTATTTTGCATTGATTTTTTCCATCAAAATTGATTTCAAAGTGCTGCAACTTCTCAATGGATTTAGATAGAGTCAAATACTTTTCAGCTTTGGTTACACGTTACCTTATGATCGATCTGGGGTCATTTGAGCCTGTTACAAGTCCAAAATTTTCTTGGCGATGACAAACCCCCCAAATAGAAGTGGTCACTTTTCTAAAAAACATTTCTCAAACAAAAACAAGTGTTGGGGGCCTAAATAAGGCATTTTTTCACCATTTGAGACACCAAAAAAGGGGGGAAGAAAAAGGCGTTTAAAGGCGTATATTTCGCGTAATGGGTTAATAGTGACTAAAATGACAAAAATAATCAATAAACAATAATCATGACTAGATTGACGAAACCAGTGTATCATCAGTCATAATGATAATAAAACATTGTGACAGTATCGTATAAAATATGAATTAACATGATTTTGCTTCGTTAATAAAATTAAAAATTAACTTTTTTTGCTTTTATTTATTGTATTTATTCCGTTTTATTTTTACTCTGTAAAAAACAACATCTAAATATATTTGAAATGATCAAAACTACATATTTTTCCGATTGGAATATCTATGATGAATAAGTTTATATTATTTAATATTTAAAATATTATATATTCATGTATTTATTAAAGTATCATCAATATACAAATATCTTTCAAATATTTCTTAAAATGTTGCAGTTATAAAACTATTTTTTCTCTCATAAAGCAATTCAATGCAATTATCAATAGTTTAAATCGACTTAATCCTCAAAACTCTGGCTTAGTTTACAATACCCATTCAAGAATATTAGATCCCTTTTGTTATAATGCGAATTTAATACAATAATATGGCTTAAATTACAATTAGCGTACCCCCCTTCATCAATCTTTACTGTCATTCTCTGCACACTCCCCAATGATATAATAGGATTCAAATCAATTTCAAGTAGTTTGATATTAAACGCAATTATTATCAATAGTTTAAACCGACTAATTCCTCAAATTACAATACCCCATTCAAATAAATTAAATCCCGTTTATTGTAATGCACATTAAGTACACTAATCTGACTTAAAGATCTTGTAACACATTTTGTTTATGTTTTATAAATAAAAATATGATGCTCAAATTAAGATTTATCAATATTGTTATTTCCAAAAAGCATTATTTATAAACATATTACCGAATTTAATATTTCATATAAATAAAGGGAGGTAATTAGAAATTTGTTTTCTATTTATTCTAAGTCAAATTTTCCAATAAGAAATGAATGCATATAATTCAATGATTACATTTAATCTGTACAAATATTTGCAGTACATATTTTACATATATTAATACATCAATATCTAGGAAAGTTATTTGTTCAAATATATTTACTTTAATATAAAAAATACCGAAATATAGGTTGTTATCATATAAATAAAAAATATATATCAAATTATTTAAGATATAAATTCTTTTAGGCGATGTAAATCGTTATTTATTTCGTATTTGGGTAAATATCAGTATTATAATTTTTACCGCATTGTAATCTATTCAAAAGTGATGTTCTGTCAAACAAACAGTATTTAATATTTATAATGTGACCAAAATCATAATTCATTCTTCAAATAAGACATATTTGAAACGTTTATATAATTGCTAAAATATCATCGAAACGTATAGTAGTTCAGTAGTACTTATAATTTATATCTTTATCAATCTTTTCAACAGGGATATCACTATCCTGAATAATAAAAAACATTGAATATCAAATCGACCAAACTTTATTCCAAATTTATTCTTCCAATTAATATAACGCTTTTATTTTATTCAATTTTGACATAATGATTACGGTGTTTTATAAAAATTTACCGGTACGAAAATTCTATTTTATTTTCTCCAAAAGCAATCATTATCTTAACTACTTTTTATCAACATTCATAAATAATCCCCCTTTGTCATTATTAAAATACAAGTTTAATATAGATAATCTAACTAACAATACACCTTTGTTCGTATTCTTATCCCCTTTGTTATAAAACCCGTCCAATAAGATCAATTATATAATACACACTACTTGATTTTGTATCTTACCAACAATGCATTGCGTAATCCCATTCAAACTATTATCCAAGATAATCTCACGCATGCGCAGTAAGTGACACCAAACCGACCTCAATGCTGCTAGCATCAAAATAAATATTCACGCATGGTTGCCAAACATTGACGCAGGTATGAAAATACTATTTTTGTTCATTTTTTTACTTATTAACCATGATTGCGGGGAGTTGGTGAAGTATGTGTTAAAAGGTGCTAAAATATTTTTTAATTCTTACATAGATCTAGTGAAATAGTCTAAATGGAAAAATGTGTAAAGGCTGATAAAGAAATGTAACCGGAGTAAGATTGAAAATCGGTTGTGTTTTTTTTTTTTTTTGGGGGGGGGGGGGTTGTCTTTTTTGTAATTTACAGCCCAACTGACCCATGTTTTGGGATAATGTTGCACATTTAAAATTGATCAATCGGGTAAAAAAGGTTGTGGGAATAATCTGAAAATTTGCACACTAGTTATTGATATAGACCCTCATCAAATTGTACTTAAATCTCTGTCAAATATTTCCAGTCCAGTCAATCAGCCTTTCAAATGGCAGTCTTGATTATTGTATCTTAAAACTGCATAAAGAAACAGTATTAAAAATGAGTAACAATAAAAACATTTCAATGATTTTACCTAGAAGAAAATGCAATGGAAATTCTTCAAATTGTTTAAGTACGCGGCCTGAAAAGAATTCACTTCCGAACAACTTTGGTTCCAAGAAGGTCCCATACTTTGGCATGCCTATCGCAAAGGGGCTAAACTCAATCCACTCTGCAAATTTACATTGATAAATTAATTAACATATCATCTGAACATATATGAGAAAATTTGTGATTTCTTTGCCTTTATGATCAAAAGTAAATATTTTTTTAATTTAAATTTACCTCATATGAACGATGAAGAACTCACACCACCTCAGGAAATTTCTGTAGATTTCCATTCGAATTTCGAAATTTACCTGTAGCATTTAATTTATATATAAAGAAATGCGACTTTTATATTTCAAGCAGATTACTTCTTTATCTTGAATATTTATCCAATATTAATTTTTGGTCAATCACCATTAAAATAGCCAAAAATATTTAGTAATACAGCACAACTTATCATTGACAGGTGAAACATTTGAAGCAAGTTTTTTATTGCGCATCATTTTTAAAAAATCGTAGAAATCTTCAAATGCCTTTTGTTTAACTTTAGTTACTGAATCTTGCTTTAACTTAAGTTGATTAATAACAATTTACCATGAAACACCTTTGCTGAAGTTTTCCTTTTCACATTAACAGCTGCATATAATGGCAAGGGAACTAATCCTTTTTTCACTTTAACTTGTTGATTTGTCAATGTTGAATTCATCTCCTAGTTAGTGTGTTCAAAGGATAAGATAACAAGAATAATAAATTTATAAAAAATTGCTGGAAATATACAATTAATTATAGACATTATTAAATCTAACAATTTTATTTGAATAACAGTAGATTCAACCACTAAAGCTAACACGTGCTTTTTGTTAACAAACGTGTTGTTACGGACTTCTTATTGTATCAACACCTCTGATATTTAGAATCAGGAATCAATGCATTAAAATGATTTCACTGATGTGCTTCGTAGACGTTGTAAAATAAGATGAATAAGTTAGTACACAAAGTTTTGATCAATGTTTAGCAAAGGTGATGTCATATATGACATGAAATATGTATCAGCTTGGTGGAATGTAAAAAATAAGCTATATCAAGATTTAAAATTGTAAAACAAATGGACAACACAGTACCACTCAAATATCATGATTTCAAACAAATTGCAGAAATTTTGTTTGCTCTAAATAATAACATGATAAACTACAAATACACATACGATCTATAAAAAAAGGATGACTCGCGATATCTTTTTAAAATATTTAAAACATCTTTCAACTTAACAACGATGTTTTCATCAGTACGCCATGTACATTTCGCAGTAAGAAGTACCCGTATTGTTTCTAAAACAAGAGTAGTTTACCTTCTTAAGGAGTCTGTTTCCTATGACACGTCCGTAAATATTCGTGAGGGAGTATGTCGGTTTTACGAAATAGTCGTAAATCGACCCGCACACGTTCGAACAATTAACAATCATACTAATCGTACTGGACTGCATGCGTTTTCGTAACTTTAAACGAAGGTCACGTGTAGACTTCTCTAGAGGCCAATCAGGATGGGAATACAGAGTTGAAAGGTACCTTTGTTTTAAAATAACTATTTTGTTATGAAAACAAATTTAATCTCCATGTACATTTGCATTCCCGTATATTTAAATCTATTTCTATGAATTTAACTAGTTTTTGAAGTGTACATGCAAAGTACCGATAACAAGTATGTAAAGGAAAAGAGTGGTACTACAGAAAGAATACACCGGGTGCACTTATGTGCATTGTTTCAGACACGAACGGGCACCTCCGATATTCTTCCACCAGCAAAGCTGGATAGACGCCATATGACCTATTATGTGTTGATGCGACGTAAAACACAACCACAAAAATAAGAAAAAAGCTTAAAATAAGCGCAATCCAGATTCTTAATGGACTCCTTAATACACTGCATTAACAAAATGCAGTTTCCGCCATTTTTTTAAAAATCATTATACAATGAAAGATAAAAGTTTTGGAGAACAAATATCTTACCAAGCCGAACCAGAGAGACCTACGTTATACATAACCATATCTGCTATTCTAGAGTCCGCCAGGGCGGACATGGCACCAGAAAATGCAGTCATAGCACGTAATCCACCACCAGATCCCATGACAGCTATTCTTGGAACCTGTCAGTGTAATCAATAAAACTTGAACTTCACTTAGATAACAGCATTTTAAGATCATAAAATATCAATACGACATTGGAAATAACATATATATCAATTAAAATCATTGTACAACCATAAAAATAAATTTAAAGTATATTCTAGGAGGTACGTTATACAAACAAAGTTTACAAAGTTTTGTTCACGATAAGCTTTTTCATATAAAAGTTGTGTAAAGATTTCTAAGCATCAAAGATAGAACATTTGAATGCATTTTCCGGTAGTCTCTCTACAGTAAATAATATGCTTTAAAATCTATGTACCAAATTTAAGACTATAACAACCATTGTTACGACATTTGAAATCACTTCATCTGTATCATTAATCATATTATATCTATTCTAGTAGTTTACTTTTACGAATGAGTGTTTACGATACGCATTTTGAATATAAAAGTTGCGTGGGCATAAAAATGTAACAATAGATAATGTGCATTATATTTAAGTACCCAAGTACTTTCAGCTGGGGCATGGTCTTTTAGTTCTTCCTTCATCACGCCCAAACAATATTTTAGCCTTTCGTTAATATAATCCTTTTCTTCATCACAAAGCCTATGTCCAAGCAACAATTGTGTTCCTAAATGGCTTAATAAAGCAACAACAACAAACTTGTAAATTAATTATTGAAGGACTGACAAGTACAAACTAGAATAAAGCGAACTTATCGGGGCATTTGACATTCAGCATGATATTTACCAGTGTAAGGGCTTATACATTTGAATTATAAACAAAACCGATTTCATTCGAAAATCTTTTCAATTAAAGACGTCCAATATTACTTTCTAAGGATTTAACTTAATTTTATATTTGTTAGGGGAAACAAAAATAATCCTTAACAAGAGCAACCGCCGGGTGGGGCAACGCTCGTCTTTTAACTTTTTCTAAAAGCAAACAAAAACACGGTTTAAACAAATCTTAGGGAATAGTTATGTTTTCATTTTTATAATCTTTATAGGTCGGTCTAGTAACACTAGTTGTATCAAAGTATGAAACCTTACCATAAATAAATGACAATGTTAAGAAAATTTAGTCAAAATTCAATCATTTAACGATGCATATATATGATTAATTAATGCAAAACAAGTGAAAATTCAATAATTTAACCTTCAAGGTCAAGGTCATAAAAGTGCCAAGGTCAATTTGATTTGCTAAGGCTTATCCTAAAGAATATGGTCTGTTGTAATATGAAATCAATCTATTCAATAATAACAAAAGTTACAGCCAGTTACAGCCAAACAAAGAAAAGAAAATAATTTGAAACTAATTTGACCTACAAAGTCCTCGGACATCTATAAATGAATTTCAAGGTCTGTCTGGTTAACTTAAAGGGATATCCTTAAAGAATATATGGTTTAAGTTAACGATCAATTCAAATTAACAAAGTTATAGCCAATTATAGCAAGAAACAAGCAAAATTTGTACATTTAACCTTGACGGTCGATGTCATTTATGGATGAAGGTCAAGGTTAGTCTTATCTACTGAAAGGTCTTGTCCCAAGGGCTGTTGTGGCCAAGTATAAAGACAATTCACCAAGGACTTAAAAAGTTATGATCAAGGTGTAAGTTACCGGATGGCAACGGACGGCAACGCCGACATGACTGTAACATTAATTCTACTTTTTTTTAAAAAATCGAGCTCAAAATGGAAGAACTCATTCATAAAAAAACTGTACGTACAATGCGGTATCTGAGTAATCCCTATAATTACATTACAAGTGAAAGAAATTGTCACAATATCAAAATATTTTTTCATTTTTTTAAAAATATTATTAAAAATGAGGGGGGAACTAGGCAGATTCAAACAATTTATTATGTCCTTGGAGCATTTATTTGTAAAGAATAGTAAAAAAAACTGTTCTCTTTATGAATTTACTTATATAAAAATTCAAATAAAAATCAAATAATTTTGAAGAACTTGAAGTAGTTTGTTGTCTTACATTAAACTTTATCTTAAGATTTTAAACCAATTGCATCACATGTTGTGCTAATAAAAGAGTCAATAAAGAATATTGACGTAAATGGTAAACACAGCTCGTGTAATGAATTTGAGATAAGTTGATCACTCATGTCTATTTAATGGTTCAACATGTGATATGTCAGAATAATCATACTGTTTCACTGTAGATAATTTTTTAACAACGAGTTAATGTTTTCCTACAGCGATATACTGAAATGTATCATATTTCAATGAACAAGCTATATTTAACTTAGTTGCTGTACGTATAAAATTTATCTACATGTAAATGTAAAGTATCAAATATGCGAGTTTTGGGAGAGATTTGGAAGCACACTTACAGTGTGTAGCGTTTATTTATTTTTGTTGAGAGTAATACGTTGTTTTGAAGGGAGTTTTGTTGATTTGTTGAAGTTGGTTTGATTTAATTGGTGGTGATCTTAATTGATCAGTGTTCATTGGTTTAAATTAGTTGTTTTTGTCTGTTGAATTTTATTTGGTTGTTGAGTTATATCTATTTGGTAAGATATACTTGGTTGATATTGAGAGATTGTGTCTTGTCAATGTTATATTAGTTGATGCTTTGTTTTTGAGGATATTTGTAAATATTGGGTGCTTTAGTTTGCTTTACTGATGCTGATTAGATTTTGTGAAGTTAATATTGTTGGTTAAATGTTTGTGGTTTATGTTCTAAAAATATTCATTTTTGTGTTCTTCATTTTGTGGTGATTTCATTGTTTTGTTTGATCATAAGTTGTTTATAGCTTGGGCTCGCCATGTGTCTAGTATTGTTTCGTATAAAATACGTATACGTGAAGAGATATTTCGTATAAGTGGTTGATAAATGATGTGTGTTGGTTTTGGGTGTAAATTATGATCAGAGTTCTTTGTTTTGGGTGTGAATAATAATCAGAGTTTGTTGTTTAATGTATATATTAATTTGAGATAGAAAAGATAAAAATACCTAAAAAATAGTGTTAACTAAACAATTACATGCTAGTTCTCCAACTGAGAATATTTCAATAATCTTAAGTCAGGCGGTGCTGCTCAGCCCCAATATTTCCCAATCATTTTTTAGAAAAAAATAACATCAAGGCAGTCATTCCATTCTCCTGGCAGGATAGCAGAAATGTTTTAGTAATCTGACTGAAGAAAATGATACTGTTTACACAATAACGCACATTTTAATTGGAGAGATCCCTTCACTTTGAGAATGATTGCTGGTGGTATCCATTTTTTCAAGTATCAATTTGAAATTAATGAATCTCATTTAAAGCATTGTATTATAACCAGTCTACAAAAAATTATATGCTGTATGAGTTGATCATAATATTGTTTTCTGAAAAGGGTATTATTACTTTTTCATGTTTTGAAAAATAGTAACAGTAAAATTTTTAGCTACAACATCACCTAGCACTACTATTATATGACCGAGTGAACCGTCTAAAAATGTTGCTGCTCATTTAACTTGTGAACACCTCGCCAATAATTCCTTATAGCAGCTTACACGGAGACTGATGGGACTAGTCGATTTGTTTCTATTGTTCCCAGATGCTATTCGACCAATCAGAAATTCTTACTTTCACGCTATATAAACAATTACTCAAATCTTTCACATCTGCAAAAATTACTTTTGTATGGCGAGACATTAATTCTGTGGAGATTTAGTGCAAGATATGGTACTTTATAATTATACTCACGGTAACAGAATATGAAAAAATGTGATTTTTCCTTCACAGATTTTAGCACATTGAAAAAGTAAGATAGTTTGAATAAGAATAACTTACTCGGGTCCCGCCGTCATTTGTACTTGAATTGTGGCACCCTGCAATAGTATAAATGTGACTGACTATATCATGAAATGTGTTTTGTTTAATATGAAAGAAAAAAAATCGATCATTTTAAAAATATTAATTGATATGTTTGTGATATCTGCAGTAAAAAGACATTTTGAATGAGAACTTAATTATATGAGTTATAAACTGATTGCCACAAGAATTCAATATCATATCTCCTAGGCAATTCTGATATAATCACTAGTATTTAATCTTTACCTCTTCAATGTATAAACTGTAATACCGAATGTCTCAAATAAGTAAACAGACATTGATTTTGACTGAGTTCCTGTAGAATTATTACAGCATGGTTTTAGTTCAGAATATAGAGGTTTTATACGTTAGATTAAGCGACGAATAACAAATAATTGGTTCCAAAGTTGTTTTGCATAGAACGCAAGAATATTGCATATATTTCCATTCTTGCAAAGTGTCTTGACGATATAATTATGTTGATTAACGACAAAATATCTCAAACTTGGAAACATTGATTTCAGCAAATAAGTGTCGAAGTTTGAATACAAATCTTCAAATTTATTATAAAATCGTTGTTTTAATTGTCTCGAGTGATCTCCCCTTTTCCAGATATATTGTTCTCTGTCTAGAGACCTGCTTACAGTTTCATTTGAGGTTTTACATTACTGTTATTTAAGTTGTACAGATTAAAGACCAACGTTTTCGGAATAAAATTCAAAATAAGTTTTTGTTCATGTTCAAAATGAGTATCTGAAGCCCCTGAATAAGTGTTACCTTGTGGATGTCTATGATTTTGTCCATATTCCTTTCGAGCAATTCCTTTAAACTTAGCTTGATTTTAGTTGAGGCGATAACACTGCCCTTTTTTACACTGCCTTTCATCAAATATATTTCTGTAAGTAATAAGCTTGCAGTTTTTATATTTTTCGCTTCTAATCTCTATTCTAATGAAATCAACAAGAACATTTTCAAATCAATAATATAGACTTTTTTCTCAGGTTTTGTAACTTTTAAGACAGAAAGATTTGAAATACTACCAGGTTTCCATATGAATGATACATTTTTGTTATCATGCAAACTTTGTTGTCGCTTTTTTCTGAAAATATTCTTTATTTTTAAACGTACCCATTTCGTTTTCTTCATAATCTTTTAAGTGAAACTCGAACGATTTCCTTTTGGATGTTTTGGCTTCACGTACAGCATCTTGTGCTCCCTCAACAACAATTTTAATACACATCTTCTCGCCGAATTCTTAAATATAAGGGTATTCAAATCTATACATAATTTTATGTTCCTGTCTACATAATAGCAATAATCGGGAATTGTTAGATCTTGGTAAATAAATATACTTTAATATATATATAAACAACTGTTGATAACCGCTTAAATGGATTGTCAAGTTTTTATCAGTGAAAAGAGTGTGCAATTCGCTTTTGCTATAGGAAAGATAATATGATTTATCATTAAACATATTATCATTTCGTTATAAATATATAAACATTTTTAATCAAGTATACTAAAACCACTCTGTGTGTTTAATCTCGTATATACCATTCTATAAAACCGCGTATCTTCTTCGAAAGTATATGAGCAGACTGGCATAGAAACAAGTAATTACTGACGTGTAATTTTTTGTTTAATAAGTTCGTTTAACAAGAGTTCACATGTTCGAGTTAGACATTTAAAGAATCAGAACAGAATAGAAGTTTCATAATGACTTGTAAAAAGACAACATGATTTTGTTTACATGCATAATTTCAGCTGCAATGCAAGAAACAAACAAAACTATTTCAAACACTTTTTCAGGAGAGAGTTTCATATTAGCTTTATCTAAGAAAAAGACGCTTCCAATCTCACAATTAAGACGTTAATTTATGATGTTATGCGACGTCACCATGGGGGAGGTCCACAAAAAGATACGACAAGAAAAGACATACAGGTAAGTTTCATGATCATCCATTCATTGGCTTTTGAGAAGAACATGCTTAAGGACATCTGAAGTGACAACCGAATATATTTAAGCGATTATGACAGAAAATCAACTTAGGTTGGTACACATAAACTTTTAATTGTTTTTTTTTTTTACAAAAAATTGCAAGCAAAAATAAAACACGGTTACTTACGGACGTAACAAAATAAGTTTGGTGAGATCACAAGGAGATTATATTTGAACTTCAAATAAAGACATTACTTTTAAACTGAATAAAACTTAAAATTATAAATTAAAACTTACTATTTTAGAACACTTGAAAGAGGCCTACCTAAGGATGATCCTGACAAAGTGTTTTGTGATATCCATTCATTGCTTTATGAGAAAAAGATGCTAAAATATTGTTGGTGGGTCTCAACATTATAAGAAGGCTACATAACAAATTTAAAGTAAATATGAATATGATGAGTTTATTCCTAGGAGAAGACAATTATTTAATTAATATGACGATTGCTGGACAACGTACACCTAAGTTACCCCACTCCAAAACCAAAACCTCATAATGTTTGTTTATCCTGAACTCCCGCTCATTGTGAGCGTGCACACATTATGTTCCCAGATAAAAAAGGATAATGAGTACAAATCAATAAATTCAAGATTGAAAAGGGAATGCTTCCATTCCGTAAAAGGACATAAACAGTCAAATAACATTCGATACCTCTGTGAAACGATCACGCTAATGAATCTGTGCTCAGTAGGACATATTGAAGGTTAGAAAAATAAATATATTATATCGCTTGTTTCTCCGTTGTTTTTCTTTTTTTTCTTTGCCTATATACGGGGATAGATTTCCTATTAAATTGTGCATCATTTGTAATCATTATATTATAATATTTCTTATTCATGATGATTATCCTGTCATAAGCATATATAACAAATAATATAATTATGACCTATCGCCTTTAATTTGTCTTAATATTATCAGTTGGAAACATTAAAGCGTCAAACGCAAATTCAATGAATCTAACAACGTGTAGAAATGGTTAGAAAAATTGAAATGTATTTCAAAAAAACTATATTATGCTTTAAATTAACCAACTGATAACATTAAAAACGAATTAGGGATGTCAGTTTAGATTTAGTATTTATTTAAAATAAAATCTTCGAAATCAATGTCATTTGTGTAAATCTTATAGAGTCAATTAACAATATATATTTTTAAGAATTGGCTTAGATTTAAGAATTTACCTATTTCTCTTTATTGAATAACTTTGACCCTTACTTGTTTCCGACCAATTGTTCGAAAAGTTGCAGCCAATTTCTAGTTTTAAAGTATACCAATCTCCTTCCTTTACCTACAAATAAACATATTGTTACAAAGTCACCATTTCAACAACTTTATCCATGGCAAAAGCACTTTTCCAAACAAATAAAAATGTTACACCAATGTTTTGTACAAGTGAAATGTTGAAATAGTCAATTCTTATGTAATTTGTACTATATCATATCAATTGAATTGAGATATGATTAAAATTTTAATTTCTGTTGCAGCAGTTTTCAATCGGCTTCCCCCAAGCTTGTATTTGGAATTTCACTCAACGATGCTACATACTGCATTGCATTGCAATTTTTAAGTCTTTATGACACAGTTTTCATATAGATTTAAAAGGGATTCCAATAAAGTTTTTCCTATGAAAGGACCGAAAATATTTTTAAAGGTTTTTGTAACACAAATAAGGCGAATAACACGAATGTGAAATTTCAGATCATTCGATCGAATAATCAATTTCATAACAGTAAAAACAATAAAATGTGACTTTTTTGCTTAACCACAAAAACTGTTGTTTTCTTTCATATCATGTAAAGTGAGATGAGATTACTTCTAATTAGATTACATTTCTCATGTTTCAAACTTACTTCAAAAACTCCAGGTGGATCACCCCTGTAATATAGAAAAATTTATTTGTAGATTCATCATTAAGCCTGCTAGATGCAACTGATTCCATCCGTGCGAGAAGTGCAGTCTATCATCAGCCGGCTTGTCCATACCTACTGATCATGGACTGCACCGATCGCTATTAAATATTTATGATATTCCCTCAATATGATGAGATGTTTTGTCAATATTGAACGATGAACAAGACAATTAAAGATTTTTTTCGCTATGATTAAGAAGGAAAGACAAAAGGATAATATTATATCGTGAATGGTTAAGTGTTAGCAATTACTGCAAGAAATGTTATTATACACATGATATTTATTATAATCATTATCACAGTTCCTCAATTTCTTAAAAGTATGATACATATATATATATATATATATATATATATATATATATATATATATATATATATATATATATATATGTATATATAATGTAATATAATTTAATATAAGTCGTATATATAATTTTATTGAAATACCTCATATGTTTCAATAAACTTTTCCACATGCACGACAAAAAGAAATGACGATCACTCTTTTTTAAAAAGAAACGTTTATACTTACTTTGTCGGACTGCAGGTTTTCTGTTTATTCATATTATCTGTAATGATGATGATTTTAACATACGTAATATGTTTATATACCACGTAATACTTTTATATACAAAATACAATTAAAACACATTAAAACATCTGTATAATTCAACTAGTGCAATTTGTAAAGTAAATTTTTGTCTGATGAAAATTCAGAGACTACCAATAATACAGAGTATGTCGAGATTTTCCCAGTCTAAAAATAGATTGAGACTCATATTCAATGACCATACACCGTAGACTGTTAATTACGCGTGCGCATTAAAAAATAATTGTTGCGTATTGTTCGTTATGGCATATTTCTCGATTAGAATATCATTTTTTTACTATTATTATAGTTAAAAGTTACACCCCAATGATAAGTTTAAACTTGAATAACTTTTGTATGCGCAGCGATCGCGTAGTCGATGCAGGCCTGACACGTGCGTCTTTTTCTTCCCGCGTCAACGAAACGGACAAAAGTTGAATAAGGTTGTATTTTTGTGATTTCTTTTTAAAAGTCTTTACCTTTTTTATATAATAAAACAATTATTGACTAGGCTGCCATTGAATATGATATAATATTCACCGGCAGAAAGTCATATTGACCTCGGCTATCGAATCGGTCAATATGTCATCTGCCGGTGAATGTCATATGATATTCAATGGCACACTTGTCAATAATTTTATAATATTTCACCACTTATACATTATGAAATGACAACCATATATAATCATGCATCTTAACAAATATTTAGTCTGAAGTAACCGAAAAGGACGTTCTGAAGATATTGTTTTTAGTTTTAAAAATGTCAAACAAATTTCAATTCTTATCTTTTATACATGTCTATTTCTTGGTCTTGATTCAAAATATTATATGGCCAAAATATTTTTTTAAAAAGGCTCAAACGAACTGTCTATAACAGTGAAAATTTACACAAATTGTTTAACATTGGTCCCAGAAAGCAAATTCATTTATGTTTCATGCAAAATAAAGTTTTTCATAAACCGGATTTTTACTTTGCTAAACTGCTTGCATTATAGCTCGAAAATTTCCAAATGTCAGTGCGATTTCCAAAAATAGTTTTCATGGCCAGACCGAGTTACACGATCAGCCTTGAGAACGCATGAGTCATAGATAATTTACGTGTCTGGTTTTCAACATATGTCAAGGAATTTCAATTTTGTGCAACAACTCTGTACAATTAAGTGGGACATAATTTATTTGTTTGTTGCACCAGTATAACTGAGGTTGCAATGGAAATAGTAAGCAGCATATTTAAAATAAAGCTGCATACCTCAAATGAGAAAAAATATTTTAAGACAAACAAACTTCATTTTTGAAAATAATGTTGTTAGAAATAAAGAAAGGGTAATTTTCAAGGATTCCGTTTACAATGTTTAAATTGTTTTCTTTGTTCACACCACAATATTGTACTTTTATACAATATTGTACTTTAAAAAACATTTTCGAATTGTCATGAAAATAAGCATAAATCTCGAAGTATTCTTCTTTAAGCATTTCATTTTTTATGGTTTTCATTTTTTATTTCTTTAATTATTTATTTTTTTATTTTGAAAATGTAAAGAGAACTGAGCGAGTCATTCCGTATTTCATATAAACATGTGTGTATTTATAATATATTAACTAATGCTCGATTAAATTAGTAAAACAATCTTGCAATCAAGTGGGTCCAAAATCCCTCGTTTAGAGGTAGACATATTTAACAGAAGACCATCGTTGCCTTATACAAGAATATATATATATATATTAGAAACATTATGGATCTTAATGTTTATAGAAATAAATGTTACCTCCGATAAATTCCTCCTGTGTGTCTTTTTGAGTTCCATCAGGGTTGTCAGCTAACTTCTTAGTGTCCTCACCGTTTTCAGTTTGCTCCATCATTACTGGTCAGAAAAACAGAAAAAAAATTAAATAGTTATAGAAAACTTCTTCTCATTAGTAAGTCAATCTTTTGTCTTTTTCCTTATTCCGGCCACTGTTATCTTGTTAACTGAGAACAAACATCTTTACTTACTTATTTACTAAAACGCTGTTATGCACGGAATGCAATGAAGTTTAAATAACCAGAACCGTACGAACACTTTTGTGTGTACTATCTGCAGTCTGCAGAACATTTACTACTCCCGTTCATAATCAGGCCGAGTTAAATAGAACCTGCATAAATTATGAATATGACTTATCGGTCGATCTGTAAGATGTATAGTATTAACTATTTTATTCATAATAACGCTCTTATTCTTGTTGCATATGTATATGTAAGATATAACAAACTATAAAAAACGCATCGCATCTGTGACCTCTTCAACTGATATGATTCTTCGCTGAATAAGTTTGGAAGTCTCACAACATTAAATAGTGTTTTTTTAA